>NW_024426774.1:83524297-83616218 GCF_017311325.1 Ursus maritimus
AGTTAAAAATTGAGCTACCCTATGATCCAGCCATTGCACTACTGGGTGTTTACCCCAAAGATACAGACGTAGTAAAGAGAAGGGCCATATGCACCCCAATGTTCATAGCAGCAATGTCCACAATAGCTAAATCGTGGAAGGAGCCGAGATGCCCTTCAACAGATGACTGGATTAAGAAGTTGTGGTCCATATATACAATGGAATATTACTCAGCTATCACAAAGAACGAATTCTCAACATTTGCTGCAACATGGATGGCACTGGAAGAGATAACGCTAAGCGAAATAAGTCAAGCAGTAAAAGACAACAATCATATGATTTCTCTCATCTATGGAACATAAGAAATAGGATGATCAGTAGGGGAATAAAGGGATAAAGAAAGGGGGGTAATCAGAAGGGGGAATGAAACATGAGAGACTATGGACTATGAGAAACAAACTGAAGGCCTCAGAGGGGAGGGGGGTGGGGGAATGGGATAGACCGGTGATGGGTAGTAAGGAGGGCACGTATTGCATGGTACACTGGGTGTTATACACAACTAATGAATCATTGAGCCTTACATCGGAAACCAGGGATGTACTGTATGGTGACTAACATAATATAATAAAAAATCATTTAAAAAAAAGAATCTTAAGAATCTGTGGGACAAATTCAAAAATCTTATACACATGGAGACACAGATGTCTAGGAAAGAGAGAAGGGGGCAGAAACAAAATTTTTTAATGATGTGAAATTTCCTGATACCATACACAAAAATTAATTTGAGGTAGACTACAAAACTAAAGGTAAAAGCTAAAATTATAAAGCTTTTTAAAGAAAATATTGGAGACTATTCTTTGACTTGAGCTAGAAAGTCTTAGAGAATGAAAGAAACTAAAGAAACTAGAAACTAAGGAAACTACTCAATTACTTAAATAAAACTAAAGAAAATAAATAGATTCAATCAGACTTAAAAACTTCTGATCCTCAATAAGTAGATATATAAAGAATATCTACAACTAAATAATAACTTTTTAAAAAACAAGTAACTCATTACAATGGGAAAAAATTAAATACACACTTCACAAAAGAAGACGTACTATTTTTTTTTTAAGATTTTAGTTTTTTACAGTAATCTCTGCACCTAACATAGGGTTCAAACTCACAACTCCAAGATTAAGAGTCACATGCTCTACTCACTGAGCCAGTGAGGTGCCCCAAAAGAAGACCTGGTATTAATCATTAAGCACATCAGGAAAATGCAAATTAAACCCACAATGACATATCTCTACATAACAGCCAGAATGGTCAAAATTAAAGGGAAAAAACATATATGCAAATTATTTTAAAACAGGAACTGATAACACCAAATGCTGGCAAAGATATGAAGCAAAATCTTATATGTTGTTAGTGAGAGTATAAAATGGTACCACTACTTTGGGAAAAGATCTGGCATTTAAAAAAAATCTGAACATACATTTTCTGTGATGCAGAAATATCATTTTTATGCATTTACACAAGAGGAATAAAAACCTGTGTCCTCAAAAATAGTTTCTCATAGCATACATCGTAGTCAAAAATTGGACACAACCAGTTGCCTATCGAAAAGAGCATACAGATCACACAATGGAAATGACAGCAAAAAAGGAACACATTACCTATCCAGTCAGCAACATGGATGAATCTCAAAAAACTATGCTGGGTGCAAGTTCATACTGTGTGATCCCATTTACATGAAGTTCTAGAATAGACAAAATTAATCTATAGTAGAAGAAAAATCAGAATATCACTTGCCTTTTAGGGACAATGGCAAGAATTGACTCAGAAGGGTTGTAACAGACTTTCTGGGGGCACAAGTAATGTTTTATATCTCGGATCAGGGTTTGGGTTACACTGGTTCTTGCATTTACCAAAACTCAGCTAATATACTCTCAAGATTCATGCATTTCATTGCATGTAAATTTTACCTCAATAGGAAAGAAAAAAAAACTGTAAATGATTATTGAACTCCAGTTAATGATATGCTTGCTCAGGGGGGTATTCTACTTATGTCATTTATTTTGAAATGCATCAAATAAACAAGATGAATTGATGAGTAGATAGAAGATAGATATGAGAAAAAGAAATGTTTTGATAGAATCTAAATGGTGGCTACACAAGTGCTAACTTTGATACATGTTTTAACTTTAATGTTTATTTGAATACGTCCATAATAAAATGTTAGGGGAAAAAAGGAGAAATATCTTCTGCTGCTACAAGAATGATAGCAATGTTTGCACAGAATGACTTTGACACCACCAATAGATGGTGACCCTAAAATACATTATTCATTAGTTATACTTAAAAAAAAATTGTGATGAGGGTATACAATTATATAACTCCCATATAACTTCTTGTTTTAAAAGTATGAAGATTTAGTCATCATATGCCATTTATTATAAGGACAGAAGAAAAAACTTGGCATTTGCAGGGCAATTGCATTTGAATCTAATTGATTTGTTTCCAAGTGATTAATTTTAGTGTTATTGTCAGCACATGGAGGTCTATTCTAATGTGCTCAGGTCTTTATTTTGAATCTCATTTTTTTCCTTCTGTAAAATAGTAAGGCAGTTTAGCTCAACTAACTTTTTGACTAGTGGTATTCTAGGCACAATGCTAAGTGCTGACTATATAAAACGTATGGAATGTGATCTTTCCCTTCCCAGAGTTCACAGGGTAAAAGAGAAATCGACATAGGATCTGTAGACAATTCATAGGTAGTAGTAAGTGCCACAGGACAACAGCCTGGAAGAGGGACACATCACTTGGCTGGGCATAGATAAGGATCATGGAAGTTTCTCTTGGATTCCTGTCTGAGCTAGATCTAAATGAAAAGGTGTTAGTTAGCCTTATACAAGGTGACCAAAGTGAAGAGGGTGTCACTGAAAAGTTTCTGGGGACTGTTGGTGAGGACTGAGTGTCAGGCAGAGGAAGAAGTTGGAAGATGTCTCTTCCACATGTATCTCTATGAAAGTGAATTATTACCAGTCCTCCCAGACCTACCTACAAAAATATAAATTGAATTTAGTTAAAAATTTATCAAGAAGTAGAATCTAGACCTTAGTCTATGATGTGGTTCATGAAATATAAGAACTTCTGAAGCAGCCCTGAGGTTATTAGCAAAACATTTCTTTGCCATTAAGTAAGGAAATGGGCAGAAACATTATCTACCATAAGTTGTGTAATTAACTGCCACCAGAGGCTGGAACTTCAGCAGTCTTCAACAGTGAATCAAGCAACAATAACAGAAGTTACTGCTGAGGTAGCAATTGCCTACTGTATACTGAGCACCAGTGGGAAAACATGTGTTGCACATAATGTTTTAAAAAATACTGCCTCAGTTAATCCTCACATTCCTATGAGATCAACACTAACCTAGCATGGTTTTTATTTCTACTTTAGAGAAAAGAGAATTAAAACTTAAAGAAGGCAAAATAATTTTCTGAAGTTCCCATAACTAGCAAATATCAGCTAAAGTTGTGTGTTTTGACTTCAAAACATTTTCCACCCTGAAAAGCAGCAGGATCCCCAAACTTAGCTGATTATCACGCTCCCCAGGGAAGGTTTCAAATAAGGGAAAGGAAAGGAAAGGAAAGGAAAGGAAAGGAAAGGAAAGGAAAGGAAAGGAAAGGAAAGGAAAGGAAAGGAAAGGAAAGGAAAGGAAAGGAAAGGAAAGGAAAGGAAAGGAAAGGAAAGGAAAGGAAAGGAAAGGAAAGGAAAGGAAAGGAAAGGAAAGGAAAGGAAAGGAAAGGAAAGGAAAGGAAAGGAAAGGAAAGGAAAGGAAAGGAAAGGAAAGGAAAGGAAAGGAAAGGAAAGGAAAGGAAAGGAAAGGAAAGGAAAGGAAAGGAAAGGAAAGGAAAGGAAAGGAAAGGAAAGGAAAGGAAAGGAAAGGAAAGGAAAGGAAAGGAAAGGAAAGGAAAGGAAAGGAAAGGAAAGGAAAGGAAAGGAAAGGAAAGGAAAGGAAAGGAAAGGAAAGGAAAGGAAAGGAAAGGAAAGGAAAGGAAAGGAAAGGAAAGGAAAGGAAAGGAAAGGAAAGGAAAGGAAAGGAAAGGAAAGGAAAGGAAAGGAAAGGAAAGGAAAGGAAAGGAAAGGAAAGGAAAGGAAAGGAAAGGAAAGGAAAGGAAAGGAAAGGAAAGAAAGGAAAGGAAAGGAAAGGAATGGAAAGGAAGGAAAGGAAAGGAAAGGAATGGAAAGGAAGGAAAGGAAGGAAAGAAAGGAAAGGAAAGGAAAGGAAAGGAAAGGAAAGGAAAGGAAAGAAAAGGAAAGGAAAGAAGAGAAAAGAGAAAAGATTCTGCTTTTCTATTTACCTATATACACAATGAACAAGTGGAATCTGAAATTAGAAGCACAGTGGAATCTGAAATTAGCACCCCCCCAAAATAATACAGATATGAATATAACAAAATCTATGTGAGAAAAACTACATAACTGATGAAAGAAGAACTAAATAAATAGAGAGATAGTCCATGTTCATGGATAAGATAGGAAGACTCAATATTGTCAAAGATGTCAGTTCTTCCCAAACTGATCTATAAGTCAATAAAATTCCAATCAAAATCCCAGAAAGTTATTTTGGGGATTTTGAGAAACTGATTCTCAGGTTTATATGGACAGGTAAAAGACCCAGAATAGTCAACACAATATTGAAAGTTGGAGGAGTCATGTTACTCAACTTTAAGACTTAGTATAAAGCTACAGCAATGAGACAAAGCGATTTTGGTGAAAGAACAGAAAAATACATTAATGGAAAAGATTAGAGAGCCCAGAAATAGACCCAACATAAATGTAGTCAACCGATCTTTGACAAAGGAGTAAAGGCATTGTAATTGAGCAAAGAAAGTCTTTTCAACAAATGGTCCTTGGACAACTGGACATCCTCATGCAAAAACAAAAATGAATATAGACACAGACCTTACACGCTTTACAAAAATTAACACAAATTGGATCTCAGGCCTCAGTGTAAAACACAGAACTCTAAAAGTCCTAGAAGGTAACAGGGGAAAATATAGATGATCTTGGTTATGAAGACGACTTTTTATATACAACATTGAAGACACAATCCATGAAAAAGGTAATTGATAAGCTGGACTTCATTAAATTAAAAATTGTTGCTCCATGGAACTTTACATCAAAAACCAGGGATGTACTGTATGGTGACTAACTAATATAATAAAAATATATATTATTATAAAATAAATACATAAAAATAAAAATTGTTGCTCTGCAAAAGATACTGTCAAGAGAATAAAAAAAAATAAGCCACAGACTGGAAGAAAATGTTTGCAAAACACATATGTTAGAAAGGACTTTTATCCAAAAGATACAGAGAACTCTTAAAATTCAAAAACAAGAAAATAACCTGATTTAAATATGGGTTAAAAGCCTTAAAAGACGCCTCACAAAAGAAGATAGATGACAAATAAGTGTATACACTGTATACCATATGACATCCGTGAAGTGCAAATTAAAATAAAAATATAATACTATTACACATGTATTGGAAGGGCTAAACTTCAGAACACTGACAACAACAAATGCTGCTAAGGGTATGGAGCAATAGGAACTCTCATTCATTCCTGGCAGAAGTAAAAATTGGTGCAGACACTTGGAAGATAGTTTGACAGTTTCTTACAAAACTTAACATCCTCTTAAAATGTGATCCTGTAATCACACTCCTTGGTATTTACCCAAAGGAGTTGAAAACTTATGTCCACATAAAAAAAACTGCACACATATATTTATAGAAGCTTTACTCATAATTATTCCTAGACTTGAAAGTAAAGAAGATGTTGTTTAGTAGATGAATGGACAAATAAGCTGATACATCCAGACAATGGGATATTATTTAGCATTAAAAAGTAATGAACTATCAAGCCATGAAAAGACATAGAGGAAACATAAATGCACATTACTAAGTGAACAAAGCTAATCTGATAAAGCTACATACCATTTGATTCCAATTATATGACATTCTGAAAAAGGCAAAACTATGAAGACAGTAAAGAGGTTACTGGTTGCCATAGGTTAGTGAGGAAGAAGGAATGAATCGTTGGAGTACAGAGAATTTTTAGGGCAGTAAATCTAGTCTGTATGACACTATAATGGTGGGTACATGTCATTATACATTTGTCCAAACCCATAGAAAGAACACCGAGAGTGAAATCTAACATTAACTACAGACTCTGGGTGATAATGATGTGTCAGCGTAGGTCCACCCATTGTAACAAATGTACCACTGAGTGGGGGTGAGGGTGTGGGTGGTATCAATAATTGTAGAGGCTATGAGTATGTTGGGGAGGGAGTGTTTGGGAAATGCCTTCTATTCAAATTTTCTGTGAACTTAGGTTACTCTTTAAAAAAGTAGTTCATTTAAAAAGAGATTTCTGAACTCTTGTCCAAGATTTACTGAATCAGAACTTTTGCTGTGGGGTCCTAGTATCTACAACTTTTAAAGTACTCTGTGACTCTGATAATCCCGTGGTTTGCAAATGACAGACCAAATTGCAATTGAAGCTGAATGTAATCAATCAGAAATTATGAAAGATTCAAATAAAAATTGTTTGAAGAGAAGGGCCATATGCACCCCAATGTTCATAGCAGCATTGTCCACAATAGCTAAATCGTGGAAGGAGCCAAGATGCCCTTCAACAGATGACTGGATTAAGAAGATGTGGTCCATGTATACAATGGAATATTACTCAGCCATCCAAAAGAACAATTACCCAACATTTGCAGCAACATGGATGGGACTGAAGGAGATAATGCTAAGCGAAATAAGTCAAGCAGAGAAAGACAATTATCATACGGTTTCATTCATTTATGGAACATAAGAAGTAGGAAGATCGGTAGGAGAAGAAAGGGAAGAGGGGGCAGTAAACAGAAGGTGGAATGAACCATGAGAGACTATGGACTCTGGGAAACAAACTGAAGGCTTCAGAGGGGAGGGGGGTGGGGGAATGGGATAGGCTGGTGATGGGTATTAAGGAGGGCACATATTGCATGGAGCACTGGGTGTTATACGCAAGTAATGAATCATGGAACTTTACATCGAAAACTAGGGATGTACCGTATGGTGACTAACATAATATAATAAAAAGTATTATTAAAAAAATAAATAAATAGGCAAAGCAAATAAACAGAAAAGAAATTTAGAAAAAAGAAAAGAAAAAATTGTATGAGGGAAGTGGGACATTATGAAGGATAATAATATAAGGTGAATGGATTCCCCAAAAATCTCATTATGCATTGTCATTCATATCTGAGTCATGTTCAATGTGTGTATGAAAAATGATGTCCTTCTCAAATGATCAAAGTTATAAAAACAAAAGAAAAAGAGAGAGAGAGATGATGATGTTTGACACTGTTGTTCCATGGACCATACTTTGAGTAGTAAGGTGGTAGACTGTAAGCTCAAAGAGGATGGGGCTTTCTTTGTTTCTATGTACCTGGCATCTCTCATAATTCCTGGCACACAATAGGTCCTCACACTGTGTCTGTTGAATGAATAAATCTCCCCCTCCTCCAAGAATACCTGGGCCTGATTAAGGCCTTTTTGTGTGTTTTCCCTTAAATCTGTGTGTATAGCTATGACATAGCTTTGCCAGCATTTATAATAGTATGCTCCAGGAGAGCTTTTGCTGGTTTGTTCCTGTTTTCCTTTCATTAATGATAAATTGCCTGAGGGCAGGGACTATATAATTTCCACACATTTCTCAGTACTTGGAACAGTGCTTAGAACACTGAAGGTACTTAGGAAATGTCTGTTAAATAAATAAATTATTTGGAAAGGCACAATCTCCTTTTTTATCTTCCAAAGCTGCAATTGAGCTTCCACTGCAATGTATTTCCCATATTCTCAGGAGAGTGGATGGAGAGTTGCATATTGAAGACAAAACAGGAACGGGTGTCTGGGAAGGTACATCCCGGAGCAGAAATTCACAAGCGGCGTCATCATTAGATCAGACGCAGGAGCCCAAAGGGCTTTGAAAATGAGGAAATGTCTCCACAGCACTAGACTCAATACATCAGCAGTTATTTTCAACTGGTGCCTTCTGTCATGAAGATAGCTGCTCTGCCAGGTCAGAATTGTTTTGGCTACCTTCAAGGTCATTGTGCCTTCCCAGATCTGGCCCTGAATCTAGAGGCTGGCAAATCTGGCTTCTTAAAGTGGATTAAGTGGGCCCCACAGAGAGCTTTGTGTCCTGGCTGCATTCCCAATTCTTACAGCCTAAAGCCCTGGTGATGTTTCTCTGAGGACAGCCACCTCTTTTGTCCCTCTTCGGTTTTGAGGCTAGCCCCCTGGACCTGAGCCTTGCACACTACTTCATGCACTCTCATTGCCCATATCTTCTCTGCTACAACCACAAGCTCTTTGTCATCATCACCTTAAGTGTATTCTGGTAGGGAAGACACAGGAAAACCTGTGGCCAAAGTCCAGAATCAGAAATTGACTTATATATAACTGTCAAAAACAAAATCAAGAATGAATGAATGAATGTTTCTGTTGAAAAGCACTTGAGTAATGATATGAAATTCCACCTGTTTTCTATCAGTTCCTTAAAATTGATTAAATTCATAACCCTTCCATGTAAAAATAGGAGTTACATTGAAAGACTTCTTAAATCTTTTCCAGAAAATCAGTAAGCTAATCATTTGAACCAGATGAATGAACTGTCCATGCAAACCCTTCTCCCTTGTCCTAATTTCTGTTTGAATTCCATCGGCCTCTTATCTCAAACAGGGTGATTGGATGCAGTTACTGTTTATACAGAGAACAAAGCAAAGAAGTAGTGATATAAATTTGAAAGTCCATTTCTAAACCCAGCATAAAAAAATGGGGGATGGTCTAAAAATTCACCTAGAGAGAGGTGACCAGTAATTAAGGAATACTCTTACTTATTCTATCAGTTACTAGATTTTCATATTTCACTGTTCAATAGACTGGCATGGTGGAATATGGAAAAAGGGAGAAAAGGAACAAAATGACCAGAGGGGCTTGTGGCTTTGTGACTTGTGGCTCTTCTCTCTCTTTTTCCATACACTCACAGATGTATATAAACACACACACACACACACACACACACACACACACACACACATATATATATATATGGCTATAGATGTGCAAGTATAACCATGGATATATAAATAATCTAGGCCTTAAATATAGCTATGTGGGGATAGATAGATGATAGATAGATAGATGATAGATAGATAGATGATAGATAGATAGATAGTTTTAAACTTATACAGTAGATTTTTTGTAACGCTGAAATAGGATATTTTGGTGGGCAAGCAATCTAGTTAGCTCTACAAGGAAAATTACCTTGTCTGGCTTGTGTGATAACTCCATTGTTGTTTTGGACAACTCTTAAGATCTTGTCTTTCATTTTAACCCCATTTTTAAACGGAAGGGACATGAATTTAAAATGACTATGGAAACCTTCCTGAAATATCTTCAGAGAACCCCTCACCAGGGCAGCAGGAACCAGCCTCCACCCGCGGCCCATGGGAGGCAGTGGGAGAGAGTCCCTCTCTCAGTGAGAGATGTAAGAAATCATTTACCGCAAAGTCTGGGAAGACAACTCTCACCCCTTCCTCTCTGTTGGACTTCCAGCTGCTCCATCTGAAAACACGATGCTCCGAAACCCTCCCAGCCTCCCCATTCCCTGCTTCCAACCAGAAGTCATGGGAAAACAGAATGGGAAATGACCCTCGGGAACACGCCCTCCTTCCCGGAGGAGGGGAAAGGGAGTGGCAGCGACTTGGCCGGCACCGCCAAGGCGCGGGATACCGAGGCGGCTCTAACTGGGAGCCCAGGCTCTGCCCCAGTCCCTCAGCCCCAGTCACTCTGCACCCCTACACCCACCCTGAGCGCGAGGCACTGTCCCCAGCACCCGCCCCAGCACCACTTTGCTCTGACGTCCGCCTTCCCAGCTCTGACGATCGCCCCCGCCGGCCGCTCTTATAAAGGGGACTTTTGCCAATACTGGGATCGATCGCCACCTCGCCGGCGTCGAGCGCCCGCCGCCTCAGCTCACACACCTGTCAACTCCTCGCGCCCCCAGGTTCTGGAGACCCGGGGCTGGAACCCCGCCGCCTGGCCCTA
This sequence comes from Ursus maritimus, assembly GCF_017311325.1. Classification (NCBI taxonomy): domain Eukaryota; kingdom Metazoa; phylum Chordata; class Mammalia; order Carnivora; family Ursidae; genus Ursus; species Ursus maritimus. Next base: position 83,534,424 of record NW_024426774.1, read on the forward strand.
CCCCTCGCCCCTCGGCACCCCTGACCCTCCCGCCCTCCGCACCCTTGGAGCCCCCAACCCCCGCGGTGCCTGGGCGGCGGTCACGGGAGGAGTCCCAGACGCCGGAGCGCTTCCCGGCGCGGCGACCACTCAAGGTAGGAACAGAGCGGGCATCCGGGGCACCTCGGAGCCCGCTACCCGGGGGACACGGTGGCCGCCCCGCAAGCGTTTTTAGGTCGAAGGGACGCGGCTTTTTCGCCTCTTGGTGGGGATGCGCGGGCCGGTCCACTGTCTGGCACCCATGGCTCTCGAGGTGCATCGGCGGGAAAGTCCCAGCGCTGGAGAGGGGCCTAAGGGTAGCGGGAGGGATAGCTGGGATCTGGGGAGCCCCCAGGCTGGGCCCGGAAAAGAACGAACTTCCTGGCTCCCGTGTTCACAAAAGCCGAGCGCATCCAGCCCGCCCCGCGCTTCTTTCGCTTCCTGTAAATCCAAGGGAGGCTAGTTCTTTCACCCAAGGTCTTATCACCCACCTGCGGACACAATTATTTGTTTTTCCGCAAGAAATGTGCTTGTGTGAACGTGAGGGCATGAAATAGCCATGGTCACGAGGGCTGAAAAATAAGAGAACAAGAATTCCAGGAAGTACAGGGGTTAGAACTTGACATCTGTCTCTTAAGAGTCTTGTTTTTAATACCTTTGATGCCTTCTTATATTTTTAGGCAATTCTGTATTTATAAATCGCTTTCTTGTATATACCATTAAGAGGGTGGGAGAGAGATGAAAAGAGCAAAGAACAAGGGATGAGGAAGAAGAGCGGACCAAGAGGGTGCACTCTTTAAACAATGTAACATCTTTAGTTGCTACAGTAACTTGGACCACAGGCACTTGTTGGAAATTAGAGTTGATGTGGTTTTGAAACGGATTTTCCTCAAGTCCCCCCACCCCAGATATTTGCATGTCACATTACTTTTGGAACCATTCCCTGAAATTGTTTGAAAGGAGATATAGAGGAATGAATGAATGCATGAATGAATGAATGTAAGACTATGTTAGAATTCTCAAGGTAGTCTTACAATACCCTTTATGTTACTGAATAATTCTAGATGGAATAGTAAGTTAGTTCCAAAAGCCAAATACGTAATGTTTGTAAATGATTTCTTGACCAAGTTACAAGACAAGGTTAATTTTAAATTGAAAGAATTTATTTAACACAAAAAGTGACTGTGGCTACATTTGTTAAGCAGCATTTTCAATTTTTTTTCTTTTTCTTGAAAGCTCAAAACAATAGTAAACTGTTAAATAGTAATTAGAATAAAATAGTGGGCATGTGTTGGCAATTGCCAGTGTCATATGTAATTTCGATGTGCTTTTTCTGTAAGTGGCACAGGATCTCTCATGAGCCAGCTGGTTTATTCCCAGCTGCCTATGCATGCTTGGCTGGTTTATAATGCATTACTGTATTTTCTTCAGAAATCTTAATGAAGTAGCTAGCTGTGGAAGAATCTGGACCCCTAAATAAAAATGACTTTCCATGTGGAAGGACTGATAGCTATCATCGTGTTCTACCTTCTAATATTGCTGGTTGGAATATGGGCTGCCTGGAGAACCAAAAACAGTGGCAGCTCAGAAGAGCACACCGAGGCCATCATAGTTGGTGGCCGAGACATTGGTCTGCTGGTGGGTGGATTTACCATGACAGGTAGGTTCTGATGCCTCCATTCTGTGCTGCGCACCCCTCCTTGGCTTCTCATAGTGACAAAACAAATATTAGCCTTTGTCCTTTGGGGATTCCTTATGTTTACTGCTTATATATTCTAAAAATAATTTTACATTTATTTAAAACAAAAATAAAATGGTTTCACCTCAGTAGTACTTGAACAAAATGATTTTATAATAAATCGCTGGACAGACTATCAGTGAAATGACTGTGGGGTATCTGGACAGTTTGGTGGGTGGGAACAGAGTAAAAACAAAGAGGTGGAGAAAAGTGTCTTAGTCTTACAAATTATGTGATAAAGTCAGTGTCTCATCATATTCACTAATACAGGAACAAAGTTGTGACTTTGGGTTGTCTTAAATGATGAATGTCAATGAATATTAACTTGTGATGGTTTTCAATTGAATAAATCAGGGGCAACACAATTCCAAATTGATAGATGCTCTGTTTTGAAACCCAATTCTCATGCTTCATTCTAACATAATATAATAAAAAAAACATTAAAAAAAATGAAGACAGTGAAACCTAATTCTCCCATTTAATGAACTAATTCCTTCAGAGGAGACAATCACATATTAGGAATCCACAGCACTGGGGGAAAAATGATTTCCAGGAACCTTGACATAAAAGGGGAAAAGCTAGGGTGTGCCCTAACAGGAATGCCTCAGCCAGCGATGCAGCCCTCTCCCATTCAAACCACCTCCAGGCTCTGAGGGTCTGTTGCCCTGAGGTGGTTCTGTTTAAGTGGTGACGTGTTTCTCTTTTATATTCTTCTTCGTTGTAGAAAATATTTATGAAATCAACAATTTAAAATTGTGTCTTTAATATTATTTGATACATATTCACTAACAACACACATTTCACTTCTGATTCTTACTAGGTTTTTAAACATTAGTAATATGATCCACACTAACTTGAACTCTGAGAGCTCAATGGAAAATATCCCATCAGAAATCATAGCCAAATGATGCCCAATTTCAGTCCTGATGTGCTACTTAAAAATGATTCATCTTTAAATGAAATGGTTTACCAAAGCAGTCTGTGAAGACTACATCCCTGCTGGCCATCTGAAACCTATAATATTCTAGAATAGTTTATGGACTATAGGTTTTATTTTTCAGATATGCACATTGTATGTTCTTTAACTCTTTGTCAACTGCCTATGGTTTCATATCATCTTCATGAAGCTCTTTTTATTTGACCATTGTGAAAGGGCTCTGGGATGAAGTAAGGACATAGAGTATGTGGTTAACAAGGACCAGAGTCAGCACCAAAGCCAGGTCTTCTGGCAGCCACGCCCTGAGGCCCCTGCACATTCCACAGCATGCAGGCCTCCAGCTGAATTCACTTCCTTTCTTTTTAATTAATTTTTATTATGTTATGTTAGTCACCATACGGTACATCCTTAGTTTTTGATGATGTAGTGTTTCATGATTCATTATTTGCATATAACACCCAGCGCTCCATGCAATATGTGCCCTCCCTAATACCCATTACCGGCCTATCCCAATCCCCCACCCCCTCCCCTCTGAAGCCCTCAGTTTGTTCATTTCCTCTTCTGTTTACTCCCCTTTCACTTCCTTTCTTTATAAAGGCACATCGTTTGTAAAGAGGTCCTTTTTTTACCCTCTGTTTCTCAGTTTTTCTACATACACTCATATATAGAGTAACTTGTATCATGCAAATTATTTTCTGTGATATCTAATACACAGAATCATCCATAAGCCTACCATCTGCATATACGTTTACTGAAATGTTGGTATACATTTTCAGATGTTGTTTCTCTTATTATCCACCTCTTGATGGACTCCATACACAACTTTACATCTTCATTTTCATTGTTTATTATACTACAAACATTTCTTCTTTACCCTAAAGATCCAGATGCGATATTGGCATCTGAAGTGAATTAAAACATTGTGATTATATTTCATTCAGGTTTTTCCAGTACAAAGAAAATGAGAAGAAAAGCAAAATAAAACAATGAAAGTTGATCTCACTAAAAAACTGTTGAAAAGAATAAATGAGCTGCTCTATATCAAAGTCTTTGTTCATTGTAAATTTTGTTCATTATTATAATGTTCTATTACTGTAGTTTAACATTTTATCTATTGTGTTCATAAAGATATCCCAGATTTTGTTCATTTGTCATCTAGAATGATTTTTTCAATACAATAGTTTATTAAGTATACAGAAAAATTTAAATCATGGTATTTCATATGAAGGGTCATGGTCTAGCTCATATTTTAAAGATTTTTTTTCAGTCTTTCAGAACTGAAAAGAACCTTGGTCAATATCATAATTCACTTAAAATCTGAAACATAATATCTAAACCTTGTCAGACTCATTGATTGTATATATTTGATAAAGAATAAAGCTTAAAAACGAAAAATCTGTATAATTTGAAAGAATTCTTCTTCTCACTGGTGAATCTGACATGAAATATACAGACATGCAGAGCAAATTCTAGCATAAAAGGGGTGAGACTGGTAAAAATGGGAGGACTTCAACATGATAAGTAACCAAGTCTTCACTTCTGTAATAAGTTGATAATCATTCAATCACCAAGTTTGTTTTGGACAAAGGAGAGGACACCTACACAATGAAAAATGATCACTAAAAAGCTTTGTGCTCATAGGACTATTTATGCAATAAAACATTGCTGGTGTGTTGTTAGCACTTCCAGTAGCCTAGCAGGAGAATCTGGTCTGATTCTGCAGCTGTGAGAATCATTTCTTCAAGTCCCAGTTAGGAACCCAGTGGAGGGGGGAAACCCTGTTTATTTTTATTTTTATTTTCTTAATTAACATATAATGTATTTCAGAGGTACAGGTCTGTGATTCATCAATCTTACATAACACCCAGTGCTCATTACATCACATGCCCTCCTTAATTGTCCATCACCCAGTTACTCCATCCCCCACCCACCTCCCCTCCAGTGACCCTCAGTTTATTTCCTATGATTAAGAGTTTCTTATGGTTTGTCTCCCTCTCTGGTTTCATCTTGTTTCATTTTCTCCTCTCTTCCACTATGATCTTCTGCCTTGTTTCTTCAATTCCACATACCAGTGAGATCATATGATAATTGTCTTTCTCTGATTGACTTATTTTGCTTAGCATAATCCCCTCTAGTTCCATCCACATCATTCCAAGTGGCAAGATTTCAATTTTTGACAGCTGTATAATATTCCATTGTGTATGAATACCACATCTTCTTTATATTTGTCTGTTGATGGACATCTGGGCTCTTTCCATAGTTTGGCTCTTGTGGACATTGCTGCTATAAACATTGGGGTGCAGGTGCCCCTTCAGATCACTTCATCTGTATCTTTGGAGTAAATACCCAATAATGCAATTGCTGCATCATAGGGTAGCTCTATTTTCAACTTTTTGAGGAACCTCTATACTGTTTTCCAGAGTGGCTGCAAGAGCTTGCATTCCCACCAACAGTGTAGGATGGTTCCCCTTTCTCTTGCATCCTCACCAACATCTGTCCTTTCCTGACTTGTTAATTTGAGCCATTCTGACTGGTGTGAGGTGGTATCTCATTGTGGTTTTAATTTGTGTTCCCCTGATGCCAAGTGATGTTGAGCATTTTTTCATGTGTCTGTTGGCCATTTGTATGTCTTCTGTGGAGACATGTCTGTTCATGCCTTCTACCCAGGGAAACCCTGTTTAAATTTTCAGGAAGGCTCAGAATGAGAAGAACAATAGCATCTGTTATTTGTTAACACCCATGTAAAAGCTTCCAAACAGATGAGAGTGGCTGTTAAGTGCATATTTGTCCACTTCAGGATTTTGTATATGAATTTTCCATTTAAATGTGCTTAAAATTCCTTTGCTGGAAGGTCCTTTCATATTAGCCTTTAAACAATAATACTAACTTCACAACATTCTCTTCTTTGCTTTGTATTTGGATCAAAAGCCAGATAAATTTTGGCATGAACATAATAGAGACACCTGATAGTTTCATATACGTATTATTTATTTTACTTACATTCTTTGAGAATTCAGATAACTTTTCAGAGTCAAATTTTATTCCCAATTGGATGATATAGCCTAGAATTCAGACTCATATCTGGTAAGCCAACCTATGTTCCTCGTAATTTCACCCAAATTCTACAAGGGATTCTTTTAAATATTTTGGCAACACTCTTAAAGGATATAAACTATGAAGATTTCAGTGTTCCATTACCTTTAGCTTTTCAGCAGTAATCAAATGTGACATTACCTTCTCACAGAAAATGGTAAAGTTTATAGATCCTTTTTTGGCCCAATCTTGTTTAACCAACCTGTGTTTACTTTGGTTCCTTGACCTCCTCCTTCAGCTATCATGCTACAGATATTCTATTAAATAACACCTGAAGAAGATAATATTTCTTATTATTCTCCATGAAATATCAAATATCTTACTAAAATATCCAGATTAAAACAAAGAATGCAAGTGGGTATGCAGTCAACATTTCAAATTCTAAATGCTATTTCTGTGCCTAAGTGTATGTTGGGTACTTGGGAAGAGGGAGGGAAATGATAGCTTAATCTCACTTTAGGATGCCTTGGAGTAAAAGTGTCATCTCTCCTTTAACAATTTAAGAAAGTAAGCAAAATGTTATGATGGAGAACAGATCTGCCAAAATCCTATGTACCCAGGGTGTTTAAGAAGTGACCCTATTAATAAAAATAAAAATTTTTAAAAAGCACATACATCCACAACTGCATATGCATGCACTCCCCTCTCCGACCCCCTACCCCCCCCAGGAAGATAATTGTGATCAGAGTGAGAAGATCAATACAATTAAAACTGACCTCACGTTAGGGAGGCTGGGGGGGGGGGAAGTACTATTATTGAGAATAGAAATAGTCATATAATATTTTGTATATAATGTCAGACTTCGGTATATAATAATATTGTTTGAAAGTATTGATAACTAAATGGACTCAGAAAACACCCAGGGCAACACCGTCCAAGAGAAACATGGTGTGAGCCATAAAGGGAATGTTAAATTTTGTACAAACCACTTTAAAGAACATGAAAAAATAGGGGAATAAATATAAATAATAGAATATTTAACTCAATACATTGAAAATGTTTTCATTCCATCAGGTAATTAACACAAAAAAATTATTGCAACAGCTTACATTTACTTTTGCAAACTCGGTCTTTGAAATCCAATGTGTGTTTTACACTCAGAACGTTCAAACCAGACTAGCCATATTTTGGGTGCTCAGTAGTCACAGGAGGCTAATGGCCACTGTGTTAAACTGAGCAGGTCTAGCGTATGTTCAGTATGATGGCGTCTTTCCCTCACTGTTCGTTCTATTTCAGCCACCTGGGTCGGAGGAGGTTACATCAACGGGACAGCTGAAGCAGTGTATGTACCAGATTATGGTCTAGCTTGGGCTCAGGCACCAATTGGATATTCTCTTAGTCTGATTTTAGGTAAGTGAAAGTTTAAACCTTAGTGACCCACTCAGCCAAGCATAAAGAAGAGGAGTACAAATAACAAGTGAAATAACGAGTCAAACTGTGAATAACTATTGTGGGGGAAAAAATGTTACCAGAAATCTCTCAAGTAGATGTTACCAGAAATCGGTAACACTAATGCTTAAGATTATTTGATCCCTTGATTGTGGAGTATGTTTTTTAAAAATTCCTTGATCTATAGCAAGAGAATAGTGATTTTTTTTCTTTCAAAAACACTGGAGGAGATTATGCTAAGTGAAATAAAAAATAGTATAGAGGTATCATTAACAGGGAATCAACTTGAAATGTACCTGAATTTCTTTTTGTAAATCAAACTGAGAAAAGGTCAAGAATATTACATAATAGAGTTCCTAATTTTTTTTTGCACTTTTGCATTTATTGGATCTTGTGCTTAATCAGTGTCTGAATGCTATGCTCGGTGATACAAAGGCATTTTAGTGAGCGCCACACTGGTCCATGTTTTTCAATCCACATGCTTTGGATATACCGTCCAGTGACAAATGTATTAAGAAATTCACGTTTGGTTGTTACATATGTCTTGGTTTTGTACTCACAGTATATTTCAGACTGGTTCTTCCACACATACCAGTGTTCTAAAAAAATTTTCCCTTGAGAAATTATAGCATAGTAAAAGTTGGCAAAGACTATTATATTATGAATTTTTTATTTTCTCATAAACACTTGTTTAATTTATTTTAGGTGGTTTGTTCTTTGCAAAGCCTATGCGTTCCAAGGGATATGTGACCATGTTAGACCCATTTCAGCAGATCTATGGAAAACGCATGGGTGGGCTCCTATTTATTCCTGCGCTAATGGGAGAAATGTTTTGGGCTGCAGCCATTTTCTCTGCCTTAGGTAAGGACCTCTGCCTCTCTCTGGTTAACGGAACATCACATACCCAACTTTACTCCCTTAAGCCACAGACCAGGCCACCCACAGCCTCCCTGCCTGCATGAATGCAACCATCTCCCTGCTTATTGTTCAGCGCTCCTCCTCCAGTCTACACATAGTACAGACTCATCCTTCTAAAATGCAAATCTGATCATGTCCCTTTACTGTTCCTTTCCAAACTTTTAAGTGAGTGAATAAAGCTTTTTATGGCTTAGATTATGATTCCTCTCATTATCCCCCTCCTCCTTCCTTTTTCCAGAACTCTAGACATCACCTTCTCTCTGGCCTCTAACACTGTGAAAGCCCAGGTGTCCTCTACTTTGGACTCAGCCCCCGCCCACACACACACCCTTTTGCACATCTGCCTAGCTAACCAGGAAATATCCTTCAGTCTTCTCTTAGATGTCACTTACTCGGAGCAGTAACCCTGACCTTGCTGGATGCCTTTCCTGTGGCCTCCTTAGGCACCTGGAATTTTGTTTTCATTGGACTTGTCACTTTGTATGATTATATGCCTGTTTATCTATATCACGCCCAAATCCAACCTCACAAAAGGGATTATAAATTTCTTGAAGGCAGAACTTGTGCCTTGTTAATAGTCGTGATCTTATCACGAATGAATGAGTGAGTGAATCATCTCTACTTTCTTCAGAAGAGAAGAAAAACAACATCACATCTTTTCTCAAAGTAACCCTCAGGTACTGGGTCGTAGACATGTTTAGGGATCTAGAAAATGAACTTATACTCCAATAAATGCTAAGGACAACCTATCCTGGGCTCACTGATTCTCAGCACACTTGTAAGCTTTAGAAAACGAGAGACTTCAGTGGGGTGGTGGGAGATCTTCAGTCAGGCTTAATAACCTGGTTTTTGATCAAGGGGAAATATAAGCCATTTCACTGAGTGTTGAGGTCCTTCTTGAAGATGAACAGTGTTGGAAGTTCTACAACCTTCCTCAGTGAACTATGTCTGTGTTTGACATCCAGGCATCTATATAGGTTTCTCTCCATCTCTTCTTACAAATGAAGATAAAAGGCTTCAGGGTACAGCTAGACCCCAAGTGGTCAAACAAAAGTGAGATAAGACGAATGTCCTTCTACTCTATATATTCCAGACCACAAACTTCTGGCTTTGGTATTATCATCAGATCTGACCTCTGTAATAGCAGATATTAGTTTATGTTACCTTTCACTTTCTTTTTTAAACTCCTATATAATCTTACCTTCTTAGTCTCCAACTGTAAAATGAAGGGATGATTTGATGTAGAAAAGAAGAGAGTTTGATAACTATAAAATACTGTATAACTCAGTGGAAAATGTTGCACTTTCTTGGTACAATATAATAATACTCCACAATTACCCCTACACTTACACCTGATGAAATTATGTGTAAAAATATACCTCCCTTCCCATCTTGCTCTCATTAGCCAAGAAGCAATGGGTAGTTTTTTGTCATTGGTTTCAACACTCACTAGAAAATGTTGATTTTAAGAACAAGTGGCCCACTGAGATATTAAAAAAGGAGTGGGCTGAATAGCCAATGGAATACAAAATGTTCACTCTCATGGAATAAAGATCAATTTACGTAACAGAGCCCTAAAGGGAGAATTGAATTAATAAACTAATATTTCTCTTTTGTAAAAAGGTTTATTTATTTTAGAGAGAGAAAGAGCACGAGCAGGGGGAGAGGCAGAGAGAGAGAGAAGCATACTCTCCTCTGAGCGCAGATCCTGACATGGGGCTCGATCTCACAAACCTGAGATCATGGTCTGAGCTGAAATCAAGAGTCAGACACTCAACCAACTGAGCCACACAGGTGTCCCAACTAATATTTCTAAAGTATCTTGGAAATATAAACTTGAACTAAACTCCAAACATTGCTGCAATTAGTTATTTTTGTATGTGTGTATGTGACTATGTCTGTGTGTGTGACAATATATATGTAAAATATGTTGAGATATATATATATATATCCCTCTCTACATAGATGCACACACATATCAAGCAACATGTATGAAAACATCGCTGCTATTGCTTGAAATATATGCTCTGGCAAAGAGAAGGTGCATTTTTAAATTAACACATTTTCTTCAAAAATAATAGTTGAACATAATTCAAAATTACTGTTTATTAGAAATACTTCGGAATGCATAAGAATAGACAAATATAAGATCTATTACCACCCTGCTGTGAATATGCTTAATTCACCACTGAATCTTAGGAGAATTTTACACTGTCTTCTTGACATAAATGGACAACATCCTTTGCAAGCATTTTTAAAAAAGAAATACATAGTTACAGGTGCCTGTGTGGCTCAGTCAGTTAAGCATCCGACTCTTGATTTCGGCTCAGTTCATGATCTCGGGGACATGGGATCAAGCCCTCCATCAGTCTCCACACTGAGCACAGGGTCTGCTTAGGATATCTCTCTCCCTCTCCTTCCACCCCTCTCCCAACTCATGCACTCTAAATAATAAATAAATAAATAAATAAATAAATAAATAAATAAATAAATAATTTTTTTAAATGTATGTTTACACTTCTCACAACTCAAATTCAGTGAATTTTTATAACTTTCTTTATAGTTTGTTTATTTTTATGGCTGCATGAATGAAGTTATATTTCATAGCAGATCTGGAAGTATAACTTATTTTGCTCACTACAAATGATGGAATTATTTAGAAAATATTTTACAAAAAAAATTCATCCCAATCTTAGTAATGATAGAGAAGTGGGTGACTTCTTTAAAACCACTGAGTTGCAACCAAATGGTAGTATTTACCAGTATCCAAATTTTTAGAATCCTAGCCCAGTGATCTTTCTTCTAAGCATACAGTCTCCCTCCCTATTTTTGGAGGTGTCGAATTAATAAAATTTTCACTAATGGGTAGAAAATTAAACAGCAGCCCAAAGAGACAGGGTAATAGTTGTACTTTTCATAATTCATAATATATGACTTAGAAATGTCATTGTTAAAGTAGAAAACCAGACCAAAAGAAGAATGGCAAGGAATTGCTACTAAAGTTTCAATATGAAGTAAATAATTACAGAAAAAAAGACTTGTTAAATATCTATACAACAATAACTCAGTCAATTACCCAAAGTCACTTATAAATAATTGTAATAATTGACTGCATTCCCTTGTCTTCATCCTCCAATTCCTTACCAGACTTTTCATTTTATTATTTTGGCTTCACTCAATAAAATAATTTTGTTACCAAATCCAAAGCACTAAGGAAAAAAATCTCGAAAAATATTTTCTATTGTTATATTAGATCAAAATATTTTATGTTGCTCCTTCAGAAAATGGATTTTCATCTCTGATAGGTTGCATACACTGTTAGCATGCAATTGAGGAGTGGTAGCAGAACATAAGATTGCAATTAATGATATAAAAAATCACAGATTTGTTCCATGTATATTAACATTCTTATAATTGCTGTGTTTAACAATATAAAATATATAACTTTTGAGAACAATGGGGAAAGGGTTTGTAAAGCAGCAAGTGAATTCTGAATTGGAAATCCAAGAACCATAGTGGTCCAATTGTTCATTCCCTAATATTCTCATTAGAAATATAGATAACAACAAACATAATAAACTAATAACATAAGAAAAATACAAATTTTATTTCTAAGGCAGGTTTAAAACTCTGATATTGAAAATTACTTAAAAAGATTATGTTGAAATCTAAGGCCCTTCAACAAAGTGGTGTCCTAGCAGTGGGACTGGAATAAAATTTACCAATTTTATCATGTTCTTCTACAAAATTGACTTAAATCTTGGTACCTTATACCATCTGTCATTTAAAAATAAGGTAATAACAAATGTTGGAGAGGATGTGGAGAAAGGGGATCCCTCCTACACTGTTGGTGGGAATGCAAGTTGGTACAGCCACTTTGGAAAACAGTGTGGAAGTCCCTCAAAAAGTTAAAAGTAGAGCTACCCTATAATCCAGCAATTGCACTACTGGGTATTAACCCCAAAGATACAGATGTATTGAAGAGAAGGGCCATATGCTCCCCAATGTTCATAGCAGCATTGTTCACAATAGCTAAATTGTGGAAGGAGCCAAGATGCCCTTCAACAGATGACTGGATTAAGAAGATGTGGTCCATATATACAATGGAATATTAGCCATCAGAAAGAACGATTACCCAACATTTGCAGCAACATGGATGGGACTGGAAGAGATTATGCTAAGTGAAATAAGTCAAGCAGAGAAAGACAATTATCATATGGTTTCACTCATTTATGGAACATAAGAAAAAGCAGGAAGATTGGTAGGAGAAGGAAGGGACGAATGAAGGGGGTAAACAGAAGGTGGAATGAACCATGAGAGACTATGGACTCTGGGAAACAAACTGACGGCTTCAGAGGGGAGGGGGTGGGGGAATGGGATAGACTGGTGATGGGTATTAAGGAGGGCATGTAATGCATGGTGCACAGGGTGTTATATGCAAACAATGAATCATGGAACACTACATCAAAAACTAAGGATATATTGTATGGTGACTAGTATAATAAAAAATTCTTATTAATAAATAAATAAATAATAAAAATGTAAAAAGCTAACTAGGAGGCACCTGGGTGATTCATCCAGTTAAGTGTCTGACTCTTGGTTTCGGCTCAGGTCCTGATCTCATGGGTCACGAGACCAAGCTCGAGTTGGGCTCTATACTCAGTGGGAGTCTGCTTGGATAGTCTCTCCTTCTGCTCCTTCCGCTGCTTCCTCTCTCTCTAGTTCTCTCTCTCAAAAATAAATAAATCTTTAAAAGAACAAAAATAAATAAAAATAAAAATAAATTTAAAAAGCTAGCAGGGGTCAGAGTTAATGCAAAATAGAAAATGAATGATCGATCTTACCTCAAAGATGAGTTAATATATTGCACATAGCTAGTAAAATTATTGCAAGTTTTTATAGTAGTATTAAATTTAGTATATTTCTTGAAATTCTGAAGTCATGTCATGAATTTTGGGTGTACCACATAAACAAGTTACCAAAGCACCAATTTCACAAAGAAAGAATATTTTTAAACATATGTGTATTTATATACATAAGTACATATATGTATTTATATACATAAGTATATATGTATATATATATACACAAGTTACAGAGATTTTAAGATTTTTGTATGAAAACTTACATTAACTGTTACTGTATAATACATTTCACATGACATGGGGAAATACCTGCTGTCACTGATCATTCAATATATCCTTGAACAGAAAGTGGAATCCATTTGAGTACCTGATCACAGCATTCTCCTGTCTGCTTTCTTCAGGAGCCACCATCAGCGTAATCATTAACGTCAACGTGCAAGTTTCTGTCATCGTCTCTGCACTGATCGTCACTCTGTACACGCTTGTGGGTGGTCTCTACTCAGTGGCCTACACTGATGTAGTTCAACTTTTCTGCATCTTCATAGGCCTGGTAAGTGGAGCCATTCACAGATTTTCTTTCTTTTTTTACTTTCCTCTCCTTCTTTCTGAAAAGTAATGTGGTATTTTTTATGAACTCAGCAAAAATTAATAGAAATGTTATTTTCCATCATGAGTAATACATAGTAAGTCATGTACCATTTGAAATTTTAAATTTCTCAGTGAATTAATTGGACAAAACATTATAATCATTTTGTTAGATTTTGACAGAAAATATGCCCTCAGTTTAATTCTTAGAAAGGTCTAGGGCTTCTTTTCCTTCATGCCTATGTTTTATGGAAACTTATGTGTGCTCTTGAGTTTGAAGGCTACACACTTTACTCAGAGTTAAAATGCAACTAACCAGGGAGCCTGAGGTGGGCCTCAATCCAAGGACCCTGGGATCATGACCTGAGCCAAAGGTAGACACTTAACCAACTGAGTCACCCAGGTGCCCTCTGCATTGGTTTCTTAACCTTCCCCTGTATTTGTTTTAATTGATCCATAAGACAGAAAGTATCCCATTCAAAAAACTGTGGGTTTCGATATTAATCATCACTATTCAGGGTCTAAAAACAAAGAAAAAGTTTAATTATATAAGGCATTACAAAGAATTATTATGTATTGTTTATAAGTACTAAACTAAATTAGGTAATATACGTGTGTTTCATTTAGTAAAAAGTACTGCATAATTATGAGACATGAGTATTATTGATATTACATTAAAAGTGCTTTTGTGTATTATGAACACATTTTAGTCAATGTTGAGCCTTTGCAAACTCAACATCTTAAAATGTGAAGACTGTGTTATATATATATATATATAATATCTAAGATGTATCCAAGAAAATGGTGGGAGAACTCCATGCTGGGCACTGTAGTGGGTTCATACACATGTATGTTATCCTAGCTGGGTAGCCTGTAGGGCTGGTGCCCTTGGAGAAAGACCACAGAGAGAAGAAGCTAAGGCTGCACATCATGACTCCCTTCCCATGGATGATTAAAGCACCCTTGAGCCTCCTCTTTTTTCCTTCTTTTTCTCAGAATGAAAAGCTCTTCACTCTATTTTAGTGCTTATACTAAACACTTAGAAATGAAAACTGGAAGTTGAATCTCACACTCATTTGTGTTTTGTTTTTATTTTCTAGCATCTTTAATAATAGGAGGAAAATTTTAAAAGAACTGACTACAACTAAAATTATAGTTAAGCCATAAATTTACATATGCTAGCAATGATCACAACATTTCCTCTTTTTCCCTTAGCATCTATGTGCATTTCATGGAATCTCATTCACTAGTATCTTAGTTGAATTCAAGTCAATTTAATTTGCTCAATGACTCCTACTTTCTTGTTTTTAAATTGTCAAAAGCAAGTGGACAGTGCTGAAATTCAGAATTCTCCTTAGCATCGTTGTAAGCTTCCAGAAATAAATCTCTGTTCCGAATTTTGGAGGCAAGTTTGCTTTGGCAATGACAGATCTCTTAGCTGATGCACTTTATATACTAAGAAAGACAACACCAGGGGATGAAGCTACTTATTGATGATATATGTAATTTCTCATTGCTTTTCATGAGATCAGAACTTAAAATACACAGGAGCATAAATCAAGCATGACAGTATAAAGGTAATAGGACAAATATATGTGGGAATAGGTGTTAGAATGGTTTTCTACTACAAAATGTAACTAAACTCATGAGGAATTGAGTTGTCTTGGTTACTAGTTAAGAGCTTTTCAAACTCAATACACGAGAAACAAATAATCAAATAAAAAAATGTGCAGAAGATATGAATACTTTTCCAATGAAGACATACAAATGGCTAACAGACACATGAAAAAATGTTCAAAATCATTAGCCATCAGGGAGATTCAAATCAAAACCACATTGAGATACCACCTAATGCCAGTTAGATGGCAGGAAACAACAAATGTTGGAGAGGATGTGGAGAAAGGGGAACCCTCTTACACTGTTGGTGGGAATGCAAGTTGGTACAGCCACTTTGGAAAACAGTGTGGATGTCCCTCAAAAAGTTAATAATAGAGCTACCCTATGACCCAGCAATTGCACTACTGGGTATTTACCCCAAAGATACAGGCGTAGTGAAGAGAAGGGCCTTATGCACCCCAATGTTCATAGCAGCATTGTCCACAATAGCTAAATTGTGGAAGGAGCCGAGATGCCCCTCAACAGATGACTGGATTAAGAAGAGGTGGTCCATATATACAATGGAATATTACTCAGCCATCAAAAAGAACAATTACCCAACATTTGCAGCAACATGGATGGGACTGGAGGAGATTATGCTAAGTGAAGTAAGTCAAGCAGAGAAAGACAATTATCATATGGCTTCACTCATTTGTGGAACATAAGGAATAG
Source organism: Ursus maritimus (assembly GCF_017311325.1). Classification (NCBI taxonomy): domain Eukaryota; kingdom Metazoa; phylum Chordata; class Mammalia; order Carnivora; family Ursidae; genus Ursus; species Ursus maritimus. The sequence continues at coordinate 83,550,295 of NW_024426774.1, forward strand.
CAGGGAGATTGGTAGGAGAAAGAAGGGAAGAAGGAAGGGGGGGTAAACAGAAGGGGGACTGAACCATGAGACACTATGGACTCTGGGAAACAAACTGACGGCTTCAGAGGGGAGGGGTGTGGGGGATTGGCTGGTGATGGGTATTAAGAAGGGCATGTATTACATGGAGCACTGGGTGTTATACGCAAACAATGACTCATGGAACACTACATCAAAAACTAAGGATATACTGTATGGTGACTAACATAACAGAATAAAAAATTAAAAAAAAAAGAAAGAGCTTATTGACTTGACGGAGTAAAAGACAAAGCTTGATTTGTTTTCCAAGCTTCAAATGACTATACATGCATACATAATTAATGAATCAATTCACACCTTAAACTACCTGCTTCTCTCAAATTCTCCAATTCTGTTTATTTTATTACCATCCTTGGAGCTCCACAACTGTAAACTTGAGGTTCATCTGTTCATTTTCTCTCTCTGACCTCTTCCTGCTGTAACCTAAGGGCTGCTCAATCTCCCTTCAGAAACTTTTTCATTACCAATGTCTTTCCATGTCCAATATCATGGCTCTATTTAAGGCCATTATCTGGTTATATCAGTGCACCTACTGCTTTTCCTGACTCCTCCTTCTAAGCTTACTGTTCACGTCTATGATATTAAAATGCAGAAGAAATATAGTAAAATCTTTTTAAAACTCAGAAGAAATGCCTCTAGCTTCCAGTTGCCTTCAAAACAAAATATAAGCCCCTTAGTTTGCAATTCAAATCTCTTGCCCTTTATTTATGTTGATCTCTCCCATTTCCCTAAGCCACTCCCATACCAGAATACCTTGTCACTCAAAAGATCTGTGTGCATACCCTGTATGTTCTTCTCCTCTTTGCCTTGTTCCACCTAGACAGCCTTCCCATTCTCTTCCTTCTTCTTTTATTAGCAATGGGCTCATCCTTGAAGTTTTGTCTTACCTATCAAGTTCTCAATCAGATCTTTCTTTGTCACTTTAATAAATGGACATCTTTCTCTAAGTCAAAGAAAACATTAAAATTTTATATATGGATATACTTAATGTTCTCAAATTTAATGTTTTCTTCCCAAAGGTTGGCTGACTGCTCCTATAATTGATATGACATGGTATAATTAGGCACAGGTATAGATAATATGTTACTCTAACTTTTTTTAATCAGTATTTGATGGCGTCCCGCAGAGAACATGATTCCAGGTTCTTCTCTGTCTGAACAAGAGGAACAACTGAGCTATGTGATCTATGAGAACACAAAACATGTGTCTAAACCTTGTGTATATGAGACAGGCAAAAGCCATAGCTTAACTCTGTCACGTCCGTCTTTGGTTGCAGTGGATGAGCATTCCTTTCGCCCTGTCACATTCTGCAGTCACCGACATTGGGTACACTGCTCTGCATACCAAATACCAAAAGCCTTGGCTGGGGACCATTGAATCATTTGAAGTCTACACTTGGCTTGATAGTTTTCTGCTGTTGGTAAGTAATGCCCTTACCTGAGGAAGGCAGTCTCATTTTTCCTAAAATTAACCGCATTTTTAAGATTGAAGGTTTATATGTAAATTTTACTTACTGGCTCATGTCTTTTTCTGCACTGACTACTTCCTGTTGGAAGGATAGAGCCACTTACTGACTATGGTAGCTGACTGGTGCCCAAGTGCAGAGAGAAGCCTTAAAGAGAGAATGTCTACGGTGTGATGTATGGTGCATCCACATTTCTATTGTGCTTGCATGTAAAGAACACCATGCCCTATCCCCAGGGACTTGCCTAATCTGAGGTCAAGCCACCTAAAAGTTTTAATTTGGATTAAGGCATTAAAACAAGTTTCTTCTGAAATAAGTAACCCATTCAGTTTAATTACTGAGTAAGTAAATTATTGCCAAAAGTGCAGATGGAAGTTGGGAAAGGGGGTGTCATTCAGGAAAGATGCCAAGAAGGAAGTGCTGGGAAGTCAGAGACAGCTTAGGAACTTGCAGAACTTTGGGCTGAAGGTGTTGGTAGTGAGATGTGGGGCACAGAAGAAATAAAGGCAGATCACAGATTGAGGGGAAAGACAAAAGAACCTGCCAGATTTTGTGATCTTGCTAACGAGAGGGGTTACTTAAAAAGTAAAACACTGTATTGAACTTCAAAATAAGAAATAGATTAACATTTATTATTATTAACATTTATATCAAAATTAAAGGGACATTATTTTTGTTTTCTTTTTAGAGGGTTTCCTTTTTAGAGGGTTCACAATATTTTGTGGTTTCACTTTGTATTTGTGTCACTTTGCTAAATTTCAGCAATTAAAGTAGATAATGTCTGTCTCAGTAGAGAAATTCCTGGTAAGAAGGCAGGAAAACATACAAACAAGTTGTTTCCAGTGGTGGGTGGTGGAGGGCTTCTTTCCCAAGGTTTGTTAAGAAATGAATTGGCTGACATTTTTCTAGAATGGCTTATAATTATGAATTGAATAGAGAAAGGGGTTAAATATTACAAGTATGTGAAATTATATCTGCATGGCTATTTATGGTTATATATGGAGGAGATTATGGCACTCAGAGAACATAGGCAGTCTGTTGATAATCACACCATTGTCTGAGTGAGGGATTGAGATAAAGCATCAAGACCCTAAAGTCATTTCTCCTACACTACACTTTAGTCCTTAGATTTATTAATCTTCAAGATAATGCATTATATCCAACGACTGCTAAAGTTTCTTCCATCTCCCAAAATTATATGACTACGTCATGTTCATTCTTCAAAATGTAGTATAAGTGGTAGTGAAACGATAGATGTTGAATGGACGAATGAGTGAACTGTAGAAGTATGCCTCGAAATGTTTCACCAAGGGTCTCTGATCTTCCAACTGTCTCTGAACTTCCACCTGTCATAAAGACTTGTAGAGTCCTGCTCTGGATACCTTCCAGGGATCTCCCAGTCCCACCCTGAACCTGCTCGCTGACAGCATTCTTCAGCTGGCCTGTTGTGGTGGCCTTTCACAGTCTCCATGCAGCAGCCTGCCCACATCTCACTTGTCCGAACCCATCTTCCACCTTAGTCATCAGGGCTTCTGTTTGTCTGCGGAGGTCAGATTTTACCTTACTTACAAAGCTCTGACAACTTAAATGTCCGGAGAGATTGGCATGTAAATGGTTCATACAGGCATTGAAATTATCGATGAATATTCATTGGCATAGAAAATGTTAACAATATTCAGACAGTCCTGATTTATAATGGTTCAACTTAATAGGTTTTCAACTTTGCAGTGGTGAGAAGGCAATAGCATTCAGTAGAGGCCATACTTTGAATTTTGATCTTTTCCCAGGGCTAGCAATATGTGGTATAATCCTCTCTCATTGTGCTGTGCTGCGGCAACCAGCCACATCTCCCAGTCAGCCATGAGGGTGAACAACAGATACACTGACTAACATTCTGTACCCATACACCATGCTGCTTTTCCCTTTAGGTATAGTATTCAATAAATTATAGGAGATATTCAGCACTTCATTATAAAGTAGGCTTTATGTTCAATGACTTGTCCAACTATAGGCTAATGTCAGTGTTCTGAGCATGTTTAAGGTAGTCTAGGCTGAACTATGATGCTCAGTAGTTCAGGTGTATTAAATGAATTTTTGGTTTTGACTTCAGATATTTTCAATTTATGATGGGTTTATTGGGATGTAACCCCATCATAAGAAGGAAGATCTGTATGGATTAACAGGTTGCAAACCAAAGGAAGAGTTTTGGAATAATATAGACTTGAGGCATGGACTATGAATTTTAGAATTTCTTCTTTTACTTTTTTTTTAACTTTTAAACATGTATAGGTTTTATACAGAGGAGATTATCCTGGAATCAATATGTAACAAGCACTCTCATTAGCACAGAGGTGAGAGTGATAAACAAGATATCCCAGAATTTGGAGCCCAGTGAGGGAGACAGGCAATTTAAGAAACAACTTCAGTACATTGTAATATGGAAAATTCATTCACCAGTTCACTCATTCATGTGATAAATATTTATTGAACACTGCATACAAGTCAGAGAACCATGGCAGTAATCATGGGGAAGGTATTCCTCAGCATCCTCTTTAGCCACTCCCACACAACTTAACCCTTAATTAAGCCAAGACACAGTGGTCTCAGAGCTGCTTCATTGCTTTTTTCTTTCTTCCTTATTCACACTGAATTCTCTGCCAGGTGTTCTCTTCTCTCTCCATCTCTACGTAGTGACACCCTCTCATGCAATTCTGTAGGTTTTCCTGATTATCATGCAGTTGTCCTTCCTCCCACTTCCCCCCCTCCCTCTGTTACCCCTGAATAATTAATTGTTCTCATTTTTCTTCCCATACATACCTCCTCATACCAGGCAACAAATTACATTATAGTTCACTGTCTCCAAAACTTTTATGATTGCATATCCAAAATAAGAATTTAAGCACACTCCCAGTGTAGATATATGTAGTTATGAATTACTTATATAGAGTGTACTAATACGTTGTATAATCATTTAATAAAAAGAATGTAACATATAAGTATGAGGTAAAAATGAGTATAAGTAGAAATTCTAATATTTTCTTTTATGCTCTTTTATATTGTCTTGAGCACTCTGCACATGCCACTTTGGAAGACACTGTGTTGCATTGACTCTCCTAGTGAACAGGAAGCTCCAGAGCAAGAACCAGTCCCCTCACAACCATCCTATTACCTGGTCCAGAAATATTTACTGGGTTTTATTGATTCAGATTAAAGTTTCTCCTTTCAGAATCTTAATTTTTTTGAGACAGTTTTGTGATGGTTAAAACGTCCAAATGAAAATAAATTGAAGGCTTCTGGATAGTTCTAATGCAGTTTGAGGTAGGTAAATTAAAGAATAGAAAATATAGGGCTACATAACAATGAAGGAAAAAAACTTGAGGAAATTCTGCACAGTTGAAAACGTGACAATAACATGATCGCAACTGAGATGTTTGGCATATAGAACCATACATATGACTATTGTGAATGTGACCATAAAACAAAAAATCTTATTTAAAAATACCTAATAGATATTGTTTGCCTCCAATTCATTTTGAGTCCCTCTTGTTCCCATGCAGATGCTGGGTGGAATACCATGGCAAGCCTACTTCCAGAGGGTCCTCTCTTCATCCTCAGCCACCTATGCTCAAGTATTGTCTTTCCTGGCAGCTTTTGGGTGCCTGGTGATGGCTCTACCACCCATACTCATTGGGGCCATTGGAGCATCAACAGGTATATCTCTTGCAGCTTTGCTAATTGACCAATTACCACCCAGCTGCCCTCCCTCCCCTACTTGCCCTCTTAACCCCACTTAGTTGATTGTTTCTCATCATATTCATATAGAGACCTTTATTATAGCATTCAGATAACTGTATTATAGCTCAGTGCCTCCAGTTTTTGATTGCTCTCCCCACCAATAAAACCTATGTGAGCATACCCCCCATGTTGATATACTTATAAATTGTGTATATGTAATCCTGTCAGCAGTGGTTCTCAACCAAGGTGCACATTGACATCATCTGGGGAAGAGAAGAGATGCTTTTAAAAATACCTATTTCTATCCTACCCTACAGGGATTTTATTTTAATAATCTAAGATGGAGCCAGAGACCAGTGTTTTTTAAAGCCCCTTAGTTGGTCAAAGTTGGCCTGAGTTGGACGTTACTGGCTTAGAAACTTAACTGGCACCTAAGGACCACTTTGAACTTGAGATTCCTGCTTTACATTTTTTTAATAGTTTGTTAATTAAAAAGTTTCTTTCTTGGAGAAATAAATTAGTAAGTGTGAAGGTAAAGGTAAAATTAAGGCACTGAGACTTAGATAATATGTTAATCAAAATTGGTAAAAAGAGATGTTTGTAAGATGCTTGTCTACTAGTTAGCCTCTACCTAAAACCTTTTTATAATCTCACCATTAATTTAAGTGAAATTGTTAATTATTCCTGACACTTACGTATTTATGCTATACAGCTTCCAAAAGCATTCATGAAAATACATCACAGTAACCAAATTCAAAGAAGTCCTGTAGGTAGAAGTCATTAAAACAGACTATATAAATTTACCTTTCACTCCACTGTGTTTTGTAAAGATGATACAGGGTGATAACACCCAAGGCTATTTTGATTTTCAAGTAGAGCTGCTTATTGGATTATGTAAGTTTTACAAGAGCAGTCATGGTTCATAGCATACATTCTCCATTCCAGTTGTTCATCCATGACATAAATATTTAAAAAGTTGACTGACAAATGTGATTGTGTGTCTTTGAATGAAAGATAGCATTTATGTCACAATCAGAAAACAGATCTGGCTATGTATGCGTGCTCATGCATGTGTGTGGGTGTGCGTGTGTGTGTGTGTGTGTGCGTGTTGTAGGACAACAGACTGAAAAAGCCAATGTAAACTCTATTTTTTTTCTTGGATTAGGTACACATTCTTGGTTGTTATTTCTGGTACCATAACATCTCAATGAAAGCTATAAAATTGGCTTCAACAAAGCATAGCTTTGAACAATTGTAGTGGAAAATAGGGAAAGAAAAAAGTGGTAGGATCCAAGGAAAACCACTCCTATTTGGTCCTTGAATTATGCCATTGAAGTTCAGCAAATAAAAAAGGAGCTATACAAATGTACATTTAAAGATTGCATTGTAATTCTTCAGTACATGATAGTATAACTAAACAGTAAAGAACTATATATTTTCAAAGATAAACTTATTTTTTCATTTGTTTTCACCATGATTTTCTCCATCTTGCATGGTGCACAACAAGATGTTTTTGTACCCTTTACAATAAATTCTTTTTTTTAATAATTTTTATTATGTTATGTTAGTCACCATACAGTATATCCTTAGTTTTTGATATAATGTTCCACAATAGATTCTTAATAGCCATTTTCTAAGTAATAGGAAAAAACATATTAGCACAATGCAGAATTTCATTTGTTAAAAAAATCAATTCAAAGATGTAATTCCTTCTATGAATTCTAGAGTTCAGCAGACCAACTCATCTTAAAATTTAAATAATCTTACAGCCTATTTTACTAGTGGCTCATCTCAGGTTCTGTTGAGGAAGAATATTAATATTAAATAATATTAAAGTCCTAGACTGCTAATGCATAGGTTTGTATAAATCAAAACACTCAGGTTTTGGGCTGTATTTAAAAAATTAATGGAAATTTTTGGAAAATAATGCTGACAGTGTTTAATTGATCATACAAGTCCTTCAATTATGATAAAAAGACTTAAGCTTGCCAAAATAAAAAATATAGTGTCTTATTTTCTTTATAATATCAATAACAGATATAATTTCTAAGTTTCAAATTTTATTATTTTCCTTTTTAAAAAAAATTTTTTATTGTATTATGTTAGTCACCATACAGTACATCCCTAGTTTTTGATGTAAAATTCCATGATTCATTACTTGCGCATAACACCCAGTACACCATGCAATACGTGCCCTCCTTACTACCCATCACCGGCCTAGCCCATTCCCCCACCCCCCTCCCCTCTGAAGCCCTCAGTTTGTTTCCCAGAGTCCATAGTCTCCCATGGTTCATTCCCCTTTCTTTTTATAATAATTTTTTATTATGTTATGTTAGTCACCATACAGTACATCCTTAGTTTTTGATGTAATGTTCTGTGATTCATTATTTGCATATAACACCCAGTGCACCATGCAATATGTGCCCTCCTTAATACCCATCACTGGCCTATCCCAATCCCCCACCCCCCTCCCTTTTGAAGCCCTCAGTTTGTAAGTTTCAAATTTTAAAACTTGAAAGCACATTTGCCTATTTTATTTTTTTTTTGAAAACCATTTATATATTTGAAGAAACTGCATGTTGCTTACTTTGGCTTTGTGGCTTTAAAAAACATTTTCAGACACTTACATATATTATTTATTGTATGAAAATGTGTGGTTGTATAATTTATGTATGTAGTTTTTCTAAATGAGCTTCACAGTGTTATTTTGCAAGATAAAATAAATTGGTAATACTCTGTAATGAAATTTTACTCCAAAGGTTAATCTATTGCACTAACTATAATTTGGTGAATTCCCAGATTTAGCTGAATATTACCATCATTCAGAAATATGCAATCAGAATCTTTCAGGATACTCTGCATTGTAAAGGCATGCCCGAGAGATCCCAGTGTTCATTAAGGTTTGCAAACCACTGAATTAATCCAGTGATGGTTCTTCTTTTTACTTCTTGTTTTAACAAAATCAAGCACTTGCCATTCTCTGCCCATTTCTTCCTTATCCTCACAACTGTCAAACTGGTTCATTGCTTTTAACAGCCTGGCTCACGGACTCAGCCAGATATGTGCTGTAAACAGTTGCCTATGCATCTCTGGTGCCCATGCCCTCCTGCTTCCTTGAGACTCTTTCTATTTTTCATGTTTTGAGTCCTTTTACACAGAGTCCAAAATCCTCCTGAAGTGCAGCCTCATATCTGCACTTTCTACTCAATAAAGCAAGGACTTTCCTTTATCTATTGTGCCTCCTGTTTCTAGTAAGTGGAATCCAATGCAAGAAGGAATTTAGTTGGGAGAAAAATGATGCTGAGGAAGCTCCAAAACCAAGTTCATATACAGGAAGAGGATGGGTGAGAATAGCTCCTCTATTGTCTATACATTAATGCATGTGTGACTGAGGACTGAAACACTAAGTGTCCTCTCACATCTCCAGCTGGTTGAAGAAATATTCCACGCTTTTGTTTTAGAACATCTGTTTTCCATTCTGAACAATTTGATGTCATAATTACAGGAGAGAAATACAGAGTAGGTAGGTAGGTAAGTAGATAGAAGATTGATGATTGATAGGCAGACAGATGATGGATGGATAGATAGATGATAGATAGATGATAGATAGATAGATAGATAGATAGATAGATAGATAGATAGATATAGATAACAGGTCTTATGAATAAGGCTAAGTGTAACCAAAACCCACTAGAAGCCAGAATTGTATATAAGACAGTGGACTTCCCACCTACTTAGACCAACATACCTAGTTAGATTTCTAGACCGAATTATAGACTTCTCCTCTAATTAGACTTATTCATACATTCTGAATTTATTTCAAAAGCTCCAAGTAAATAGGATGACCTCCAGATAGATAAAGAACACACGGGTCTTTGGTTGTCTTTATATTTGTTTTTCCTGTTCAACAGACTGGAACCAGACTTCATACAGGCCTCTAGATCCCAAGAGCAACAACCAAACGGACATGATTTTACCAATTGTTCTGAAGTACCTCTGCCCTGTGTACATTTCTTACTTTGGTCTTGGTGCAGTTTCTGCTGCTGTTATGTCATCAGCAGATTCTTCGATCTTGTCAGCAAGTTCCATGTTTGCCCGGAACATCTACCAGCTTTCGTTCAGACAGAATGTAAGAAAGATTTTTTCAGACGTAACATCATCATTGTTGTTGCTGTTGTCATTCCATTTATTGTGTCTGTAGTATTACGTATTTATTAATATCCTATTTTAAATTGGGCCCTAGTTTGATTAAGCACACAAGGTTAAATAACACTGAATTTTATTGAAGCTGTATGTAAACATTTTTAATGCATGTTATCATTCATGTTGGTGTGGAAGGGAACAAATCAACACAGGCATTTTTCGAGAGGTACAGTCATATTGCCGTAATTTACATTTCTTGTCTTTCTGATGAGTCATGAAACCTAAAATAGTGAAAAACTTTGAATATAATCAAGTATGATAAGAAACTTGAAGCAGAACATAGTGAGTAAGTTATTTCGTGGGCATTTGTGTAGCATCTGTCCCACTCTTCCCTTGAACTCCCAAGTCTATATTGGTAAGAAAATTGCCTCTTAATGTGATTGACCTTATTGAATCAAGAGGGTGCAGAGCAGCACTGTTGTGTCACTGAGGAGCCAACAGCCCCTATTCACCTTCTTCCTTCACTAAGGCTTTGTCTTTCTCTAGTTTTCCTAGGTCATAGTGAACAAAATGATCCCACTTGTTTTTTAAGGTGGCTGGACTTAAAGATGGTAGGACTCCCAGGAGATAGCAAGCAAGGGTGGGCCATCCCTGCTCACAGCCACATAGGAATTATTCCTTAATATGTTAAGTATGTGAAATCCTTTCTTTCATTACTATTCCTGTATGACAGCACATTGGCTCACCTCACTTCTCCCCTGCATGTTCAGGGAAAGGTGTATCTGCTTGTGCTTCCACAAATGGCACACAGAAACCCCTCCCAAAGGCCCACCAGGGAAGCCACCTAGATTGCTTGCTACCTATGCTGTGGTTTAGGCTGATTTTGACCTCACTGACCTAGACGAACCAGGGGAATTGTTTAGACCAGCTTTAAAGCACAGAAATGCACCTCATTCTTCACCTAAATGAGCCAGCTCACTGTGTGAAAAGCTGTCACTGTGGCAATTTCTTGCAGGCATCAGACAAGGAAATCATCTGGGTCATGCGAATCACCGTGTTAGTGTTTGGAGCTTCTGCCACAGCCATGGCCTTACTAACCAAGACCGTGTACGGGCTCTGGTACCTCAGCTCAGACCTTGTTTACATCATCATCTTCCCCCAGCTGCTCTGTGTGCTCTTCATCAAGGGAACCAACACGTACGGGGCTGTGGCAGGTTACGTGTTTGGCCTTTTCCTGAGAATAACCGGCGGGGAGCCGTATCTGTACCTGCAGCCCTTGATCTTTTATCCTGGTTATTACTCTGATAAGAATGGCATATATAATCAGAGATTCCCATTTAAAACCCTCTCCATGGTTACCTCGTTCTTATCCAACATTTGCATCTCCTATCTAGCTAAATACCTGTTTGAAAGTGGAAACTTGCCACCCAAATTAGATGTGTTTGATGCTGTTGTTGCAAGGCACAGTGAAGAAAACATGGATAAGACAATTCTGGTCAAAAATGAAAATATTAAATTGGACGAACTTGCGCCAGTGAAGCCCCGGCACAGCATAACTCTCAGCTCCACTTTTACCAATAAGGAGGCCTTCGTCAACATCGACTCCAGCCCAGAAGGGTCTGGGACTGAAGATAACTCATAATGACCCCATCCAAATAAAATACTGCTTTCACAAACAGAGGGCCACAGCAGGCTAGTCTGGGAAGGATGGGTTGCAGCATATAAAAAAATATACTTTAAAAACAAATAGCATTGAGGAAGATAGAAGTCCATATAAAAGTGCAATTGCTCAAATGCAAGCCAAGCTAGAGGGAAGCATCTGTGAAAGCGACAACTTGTTTTCTCATCGATATTTCTCATCCTCGTTTGATTCTGACTTTAGTTAGTTTTAAGTATTCAAAATTGAATTAAGCCCCGTTCAAAGAACAGAGGGCCAAACAGAGTATTTATCTTTATTCTGAAAAAAAGAAGTAGATACAAAAGAGCCAAGGAGATTAGGTGGACTTGATCCAGATCTTGTCTGCTAATGCACTAGTGGGTATGGTTTATTGTCACAGTGAAGTCAGGAGAGGAACTTGCTATCACTCCAATGAATGGTGCAACAAATTAACCACTGATTGTCCTGATGTGATGATTGACCCCTTCTTTCATGTTCTTAACTAGAACATTAGCTGGATATGAAATTCGTTTCACTTTTTGTAGTGGCACGTATTATTTTGAGCACAGACACACACACAAAATATTGTTTTGTGTCATTTCTTTAGGTACAAGGTAATAGGAAAGTAGAATCCATCTTTGTAGGGGAGCACTGGTTCCTTTGAGTGTGTCTAACAGCTACCATACACATTGAGACACGTACCTGGAGGACGGAAGTCATGATTATTAGGCAACCTTAAAGCAATAAATCAAGAAGGCCATTAAGCAGAAAGTGAAAGGAAGAAGAATGGGTTTTTACCTTCATCTGAAATTTATATAGTTTTGCTTCATGGTAAAAGAACCAACGTCTTGGCTTCCTATCTAAATTGGTATTGGAAGTGAAATTGAGCCATGTACAAGGAGAGGGAGCAGCATAACACCAATTAAGGTTAATGAGAGATGAACAGCCCCTCCTGATAAAACTAGAAAAACAAAACCTTCTCAGTTTTGGACATTCATTCGCGAGGATAATTTAGTGTCAAGAGAGTGACTCTGGCACTTTTTGCAAAAGCCAGTCTTAGGTACTAGACAAATCACCACTACAGAGAGTAGATAGTGACTTTTAAAATGCAGAAGGAAGCAGAAAGTAAAAATAAGTCCTAAAGGGAAAAAGCCATCAATTTTCACATTTAGTGTCTACATAACTTTAATGAGATTGGTCATTAAATATTATTTTGCTCCTTTTCTGGAGTTAAAAAGTGCATATATGTGTATATATACATATATACATATATGTATACATATACATGTACACGTGTGTGTATGTGTGTGTGTGTGTGTGTGTATGCATGCAGTGGTTTGTATCCATTTTAGAATTTTAAATGCTTTCCCAGTAGTCACATTATAGAAATAACCAGATCTATGTCTACAAAAACAGAGTGAATTGATGAGCTTAAAAATTATCTGCGCATTTGATCCAATAAGGAAAGGCAACATGACTTTTTTACACTAAAGTACATTGTCCAAAGACATTTGTTTTGCAATTCATAGACAAAATGAAATTAATTCAGTGTTCAACATTAAGTATAAAAGTTGTGTTCAGGAAGCTAGAATTCCTTTTTTAAAAAAATATTGTCTAAAAGCATCAAATAATGCATCTCCTTTGTTATTAAACATGAGTTAAATTCACAGGGTAATTTTTAAAATATGAATTAAATAATTTTACATGTTGTAATGTCCTATATTTTAATGCTTTATCAAAACTTGTTGGAGAATATGATGTTGTGTTCAGAATCTTTATAGAACATCGTCTATACTTAAATGAAAAGAGAATTATTTTCACTCATCTATTTGCTCAGAATCTTCTCTATGTCTAGTACCCAATGGAGTACTTGGAAAGAGCACATTTTTGGAACTAGTAAGTGTGGGAATCCCAAGATTCTCAGACACGGATGGAGAGATTCCTTCCAGGGCAGGAAGGTCACGAAGGACAAAGCACAGTGATGGAACCATTTGGCATGGAAAAGTGATTCATTCCTGGGGACTGCAGTTCTGGGTACATTCAACCTATTTAGGCGCCAGCTTCCGTAGAAGACATCCCCATATTCTAATAGAATACAACAGGGATTTAGTCTCTTTGAAGATGTTATAGTTTACAATTTTACTGGGAAACAGTTGTCCAAATATGTTCAGATATGTGCAATGACCTTATTTAAATCCAGTGAAATAGAATAAATACTAACAGTGAAAATTTCTTCCATCCCATTCATTTTGTAAAAATAAAAGATAAAGGGGGGGAAGGGTTTACCTTATCCAAAATATTAAAAACTAGATAACTTAAATAATGTAAGCCAATAAATAATGTCCTATTTTTATTTCACATGTTGTTTCATACCTATTCTCAAACTAGATTTACAAAAGGCTAGTTTAATATAAAATCCACTAATAAATGTGCAAAATATTGGTAAGACGGTTTTTTTAAAAGGACAAAAAAATGACGATCAAAGGGAATGAAACAACAATCACAGGGTTGTCAGGCACATTCACACGCACATTTCCCTCTTTCCAAGAAAGGAACACAGTTGAGACTCTCAGAAGACAATGCCTTATGCTCATCTCTGCTCTGTTTTGACATCGTGGATAATTCTGGTGGCTTTGTATTCTTCCAGCTTCACTCAGTGGATCTAATTTTCAAAAACCCATTCTCAATGAAAATAAAACAACAGAAACATTTTAGACACCTCTGGAGGTAATACCCATGGATAAAGCATTAGAATAAAACATATATTGTATTTTCATACTTCTACAATAATTTGTAACATGGTTTCTTGGTTAATTTTAACATGTTTTTCCCCCCACACATATTTTCCAAAACATCAAGCTTGTAGCTGGACTGAAAAGTCAACAAGCTTTCAAATAGTGTCAAAATTCAACTTTGTTGCTACTGTTAAAGTACTGAATTATATGTGAATGTTAAATGAATGTAAGCTTGAAATAAGTGAATCTAATGTAATGGCTATTAGCTTTTTATTTGGAAATAATGAATTGGCATTGTATTTTAAACATAAAGTGTGACTTTTTCTTTATAGCCTTTGAGAAAATTTACTCTGACATAATGTATAATTTATTGTAAGTTTGCTACTGAGTGGACAGATACATATAATGGTTCTAAACATATATCTTTGTCTGTCAAAATATTATATAAATTATGCTTAAAATAAGTAGATTTGCAGCTATACATGTAAATGTTTTCAATGTAAAGGTATTGTATTAAATTGTGCTGGTGCAATTGTCTAGGTTTGGCTTTTTGCGGCCCTCTCTTAAAACCAATATAAGTGGTGCTTAGAGACAACTATGCAATGGAATTGAAATAAACCATCTCACTGCTGGAACATAAAAAATATGAAATGGCAATATTACACCTTGCATAAATCTTAGGGCAATATGTGATATCATATCTCAAAAAATGTGAATTATTGTTCCTGAAAAAGAAGTTCTGCCACTTGCACATAGGCCTTTCTTTGAGTTAAACAAATCAGTAGACAGAATATCTGTTCCATTAATATCAAGATATCTGCATCTTAAAAACCAAGTAGCTGTCTGATAATTATTGGTCTAGGATACACAACCAATCTTTAAGTGAAGAACTGTCCTCATTATGCTCTGATTATGCACTTTATATCTTTTACTAACTCTCTCAAAGTGTCTTGGAAAGTGTAATTATATATGTATTCTCAGAACTTTGACCTCTTACACCTTAATCATAAACATTTGTGCCTTTGGTTATATAGAGACGAGGGGCTTAGAATGAGCTTAAGGATGAATGAAGGAAAGAATAAATAGTTACAGGAAGAAATATATCAGTTTGTCTGCCATTTTGGACACATTTCTGAAAAGCCTGTAATTTGCTTTATCCCGATTCTATACTACAGGGGAAATTATTAGGAGCTAGAAAAGACAATGTGTATTGGAGCATGTGTGTGCTTTCTTCATTTTAACCCTAGTGTTAAGAGAGTTTAATTTTATCATTAGCATTCTCCTCTAAGGTGGATATTCTGAGAGAGGTCCAAAGAGTTACAAGATCATGATAAATGATCACTTCTTCATATTTTATACAATCACCCAAAGAAGAAACCCACAACAGTAAAAAAACAGACATCTCCTCGTATTTAAATTCTTTTTAATCAAGAAGTAAATGGTAATTTTGTTTTGGTTTTTGGTTGGAAAGCTATGGTTACCTATTTAAAATAAGTACCACCTTATGTATTTGGAAAGCCAAAATGCTGAGTTGATTTATGAATTTTTGAACTAGGAGTAGTTAAAAGCATAAACCAGATAGGACCAAAAGGCTAATAATGATGGAGTAGTAGATATTAATGAAAGGAAACTGAAAATGGCCTCTGATGGTGCTGCAAAATGCAGCTGGAGTGTGGGAGCCACAGCACAAGAATGGCTCGGACTCACTGGCCTCTGGCCTAATTGTAGCATAACTTGGAAGACAGTAGCTGAGAGTGGAAATACAGAGTAAGACACGTAATGGCTTTATTTTTTTTTATGTTTTTTTATTATATTATGTTAGTCACCATACAGTACATCCCTGGTTTCTGATGTAAAGTTCCATGATTCATTAGTTGTGTATAACACCCAGTGCACCATGAAATAGGTGCCCTCCTTACTACCCATCACCAGTCTATCCCATTCCCCCACTCCCCTCCCCTCTGAAGCCCTCAGTTTGTTTCTCAGAGTCCATAGTCTCTCATGCTTCATTCCCCCTTCTGATTACCCCCCCTTTCTTTATCCCTTTCTTCCCCTACCGATCTTCCTAGTTCTTATGTTCCACATATGGCTTTAAATAGCCACTCTGCCTCAGATTGAGGGTCTCAACAGTCATAATCTTAGCCAAGGCACTTAACTTCTAGAGCCTCAGTTTCCCAAATGAGAATTGCATTTATCTGTTACTGGGCTGAAATTCTCCAATACCTTAAAGGCTATGTGGTAGATAGAACACATAAGTGTAAAGATATGGAACTATAAACATAGCTCTGCAGCTGGGAGAATTGGACAAAGCACATTTAGCTATTTGGGAAGTTATTTTGCCCGTGAATCTTGTTATATTCAACTAGTTTAAAGCCTGGATTCTAAATTAGGGATGAAGAAAGAAGAGTCATGTTTTCAAGTACATTGACATGAAGGTTATATTTGCTTTGTTTGACTTTTCAAGGACCTAATGTAACAGAATTTTAGTGCTGCTCTGCATGCACCCCAGTTGTGGTCCACGTATGCATATGAACTTAACAAGAAGTGACGAAGTCTATGGGAAAGGTCATCTCATTATTCGTGTGGGAATTTTCAGGCAATACCACCACCAAGAGCACTTTGTGCTTGGAATAAGAAATGGAAAATCTGTAGGTCATTTATAGGTTTGGAAAAGTCAATCAAAAGTTTCTTTAGTTTGGCTGTTTTGTGTATTTCTGATCATCCCATTTAAAAGCATCCCTTTGACTCAATTTCTTAAAGGTAAAAAAAATGATAGATTGAAAAAGCAAATTTTGTTTTTTGAAAGCCACTCAAAGCTGGCCTTCAAAGCTCATAAATGTTTATGTTGGGGGTGGGAGTGGAAATGTGCTGATGGACTCCAATAGAAATTAACATGAAATTTAAAAGTATCAGGATCAAGAAAGCATTGCAAACCGTATTACTCTATATAGGTTAAGATGTCCTGAGCACAGATGGCCATGGGCATAAAATATAAGCTATGACTTAAGTGCAGGGAACACTCTGGGTTGAACACATGCAAAGCAATTGCAGCCCCAACCATGTTTGTTCATGTTCACAGAGCATGAATAGATACAATGGATGCTACATGATCTATTTTCTGTTACTCAACGTTGAATTGACATTTACCCTTCAGAAAAAATCTAACCCACATAGGCTTCCATTTCATAGCAATTTGCTTTTCACTTCATTTTAGTTTTTAGAATAAAATTTCTATTAAATAACACTATGTTTAGTATTTTCCACATTTCCCTTTTAAAGAGAACTATAAAGCTCCAGTAAACCAGTTCCTACTAGAGATTTTAAAACATAATATAAAATAAAACCATCTATCTGACTATGTAGCCTTATGCATAGCTGATTCAGTCTTCTATTGTTTTTA
Organism: Ursus maritimus; assembly: GCF_017311325.1. Classification (NCBI taxonomy): domain Eukaryota; kingdom Metazoa; phylum Chordata; class Mammalia; order Carnivora; family Ursidae; genus Ursus; species Ursus maritimus. Next base: position 83,567,508 of record NW_024426774.1, read on the forward strand.
TACCTATTATCTTCAAAACAATTCTGAGATCACTGTTTTTAGAAAGATGGCTAGAAAAAAATCTTCAAATTAATTTTAGTTCACTCTACCTTCTAATTTAAGAAACATTTAGAGAATTTTAAACAATAAAGCCTGAAGTCAAACAAGTTTTCCAAAATTCATGTTGTTGATCTATTAGGAATTTTACTTTCTTACCTTCATTCCCAATTGAACAAGGAGTTAGGAGATGTTACCCTTCATTCATGGTTTAATCTTTGATAAGCTAATTGACCTTTCTTGGTGCCAGTAATTTTCTGTAAATGATGATCTGTAGAGCATCTCTCTGACTTGGAATTTAACAACTACACGAGTCTACATCTCTCCTCCATATCAGTCCAAACATATTTCATTACTCATCCTGGAACTATTCAAATTATCAAATCCCCTGGATCTCAAATTCCTCATTTGCTGTGAGCTGAAGTGTTATGGAAATGGCAAGAGAAAATTGTTGTGATAGACCTGTTCTGTAACTTGATCGCAGCAGTAGTTATGCAAATCTATACATCTGACAGAACTGTGTAGAACAATGGGAACAAGATTTCCCTTCTCTCAGTGTTCCTGTGAGAGTCCAAACTTTCTGCAACTCTAAATACCATGAGCATTAGTTCTGAGGCCATTTTTCTAGTTAATTGATCTCACCCAAAGTAAAAGAAAACTTCTCCTATACCAAATGACCAAAACTTCTCCTATACCAAATGAATACCCATAGTAGGGCTCTGGATTACACCCAAGGATGTCAGAAAGACTGGAGTGTTTTCTTACCAAGTATTTACATTTCAAGAGAAATGAAGCGCAGAACTTAGAAGAGTCTCTAGGTCATAAAAGCCACATTTTGAGTTTTTCTGAATTTTGAAGAAATTTTATTTAAATACCAAAAGTGTTAGAACTAGGACCCATGCCCATTATCCTTCCAAGGAGACAGCTGTGCTCTTCACCTCTATAAGCAAAGAAAAATCATTTTCGTCATCTCTTATCTGTAGAGTATTCACTGCTGAGGAACATTGTGTGCCATATACCACTGCCATAATTTTTATGAGTGAGGTACACTTAATGACCATCCAGTCTTGTTGCCTATTACAATAATTGTGTCTCCTGACTCCTGATAATTGAATATCTCCATTTGGACTCTAGGACTCTACTGTTTTTTGTTTGTTTGTTTGTTTGTTTGTTTTTAAGATTTTTATTTATTTCTTTGAGAGAGAGTGAGAATGAGAGAGATCATGGGTGAGGGCGGGAGGAGAAGCAGACTCACACTTGAGCTGGGTGCCTGATGTGGGTCTCGATCTCAGGACCCTGAGATCATGACCTGAGCTGAAGGCAGATGTTTAACTGACTGAGACATGCAGGCACCCTAAGGACTCTACTGTTTTTTGGTCCTATCTCTTATCACTCGGACTGCTATCAACGAGCTCCTGCTACCATCTACTTTAGCCTATAAAGGAAAGCACCACTGAATTTCCAATACTACTGTGTATTCCACTCCAGTAAGCCCACTTCCCAGAATGTTTTAATCCTTTCCTCTACTATCTAATGTGACAGTTCTGGTATTTCAACTTCACTAAGCCAGGCCAAAACAGTTCATGTTTCTAGGGCCATTCTAGGCATAAGTTCACACCATCTCCAGGGTCCTTGCCAGAGATCCTGTACCTCAGGCAAATGCTCCCATCAAAAAGTTTCTCATCTGGAAGAGGCACCAATAACCAAGTATACAAGACAGTTCTTGTCATCAACCACTTAAGTGTTGACATGGTGAACACATGAATGAAGTGGCTATGGTGGCATGGAAAGAGGCTATAGATGAGACTGACAACACAGGCTCCTTTTTACCAAGCTGATCTAGATACAAGTGTCTAGTCTACCAGGAACAAAGACTAACAGAATTGTGATATGGCATCATTCCTTGACGAAACCAACAGACCACATCATGGCAAGTTGATTTCATTGGGTTTCTTCCACTCTGGAAGAGTAAGCAATTAATTCTGACAAGAATAGGTTATATATACCCCCCCCCGGATATGGGTTGACTTTCTTGACAACATCTCCATCTAAGAGTTTATAGAGTGCTGCTCCTCCAACACAGGATCCCTCCTAACCTCACATCAAACCAAGGGACCTACTTTACAGCAAAGGAGGTATACAAGTAGGCCTATGTCCATGGGCTTCTTTGGTCATGTTCTACAACATATGACCCAGAAGCTGCCTGCCTGTCAGAGTGTAACAACCTTCTGAAGGTACAACTGAAACACTGCTTCAATTTATGGAAACAATTTATGATAATACAGTGCCATCATCTAGGATGCAGTATACACCTTGGATTAAAGAACTTTACCTGATGCTGTGTGCCCAGTAGGAAAAATAAATGCATCTGGGAACCAAGGAATGGGGAAGCAGCACTAATCCTACTAAGCAACACTCCTAGTGACCCAATGCAGAATTTGTGCTACCTACCCCTATAGCTCTGAGCTCTGCATAGTTGGAAATCCTGACCCCAAAAGACGAATCACTTCTGTCAATGAAATCAGCAAGATCCTCATTGCATTAAATGCTACCACTGTCACCGGAGCACTTCAAGCTCATTTACCAAGGCGTTAGAAGGCAAGAAGAAAAGTTGCTATCTTCATGGGGATATTGATCCTTATCCTGAGAGGGATCTAGAACTGCTTTTACCTAGTGAGAGCAAGGAGAAACACATTTAACATCCAAGAGATTACTCTGTGCCTTTTGGTATTCTCTTGCTTACTTGAGAGGATAAACATGGACAAGTTCAGCAAATATGCCCGAAAAGAGACACGGTGCCTCACCCTTAGACCCCTCAGAGATGAAGTCACCACCAGCAGACTTGCTAGTGAGGGACTTTAAGATGTCTCACAGAGAAGGGAGACAATGAATATTAGTCATGGCCTGAAAGCAGTACACTGGTACAGCTATAGTTGGTTCCATTTGCTTTCCTTTTCCAAGTTTTCCCAAGAAAAGAGATCCACTGGTATCTTGAAAGACTCCATTAAAATTTCTGGACCTCTATGGGGCGCCTGGGTGGCACAGCGGTTAAGCGTCTGCCTTCGGCTCAGGGTGTGATCCCGGCGTTGTGGGATCGAGCCCCACATCAGGCTCCTCTGCTATGAGCCTGCTTCTTCCTCTCCCACTCCCCCTGCTTGTGTTCCCTCTCTCGCTGGCTGTCTCTATCTCTGTCAAATAAATAAATAAAATCTTTAAAAAAAATTTCTGGACCTCTAAGTAATGTTTACCTACTCCCTACTTCCAAGTGGTTCTTCAGTCCTCCTTGGAACATACTGGTGAAGGATACTCACCAACTCCTGAGTCAGCCTACTCAAACATTACAAAGTTCCTACTATTTAACATGTATGTATTCATTTTATTGAACAAAATCTGCATTTCCCTTAATTTGAAACAAAAACTTTATCTATACAACAAAGTGCAAATTAGCCTCCCTACCCACAATTTTGATTGAAAAATGTAACAGAAGAGTCACACTCTTGCCACTCAAATAGGTACAGATGATGCTGTATGGGCAGAAACAAATAATCTGATTAATATAGTAAATTCCTGGAAGGAGTTAAGATGGCGGAGGAGTAGGAGACACCGTTTTCAGCCGGTCCTCCGAGTCGAGCTGGATAGGTACCAGACCAGGAGCAGCACCAACAGAAACAGAGTTAAAGTGGCCAGAACATTAGTAGAGAACGGGCCGCAATCCCTCTGTTCTGTGACAGAGGCTGAAATTTGGCCGCTGCTGCTCTGACTCTCAGAAGAGGCACAGCAAACCGCCAGGGAAAGCCGCCAGAGAACAAAAGCCTGGAAATACCGGCTCAGGGAGTGCCCATCCCCATCCCCCCTCGCAGGGGACACGGAGACTCTACCCAAACAGGGCTGCCTGAGTATCGGCGCGGCAGGCCCCTCCCCCAGAAGGCAGGCTGAAAAATCAAGAAGCCCACAACCCGGGCGCCTGGGTGGCGCAGTCATTGAGCGCCTGCCTTCGGCTTAGGGCGTGATCCCGGCGTTCCGGAAAGGAGTCCCTCATCGGGCTCCTCCGCTGGGAGCCTGCTTCTTCCTCTCCCACTCCCCTGCTTCTGTTCCCTCTCTCGCTGGTTGGCTGCCACATAAATAAATAAATAAAATCTTTAAAGAAGAAGCCCACATCCCTAAGATCCCTATAAAACAAGGGGCACGGCCTGGGACCCAGTCAATAATTTGGGCTCTGGAAACCCCGCAACCTCTCTTCATCAGAATGACAAGAAGGAGAAGCCCCCCCCAGCAAAGAAAAGACAGTGATTCTGTGGCCTCTGCCACAGAAATAATGGATATGGATGTAACCAAATTATCAGAAATGGAATTCAGAGTAACGATGGTCAAAATGATGAGTAGAATTGAAAAAACTATTAACGAAAAGGTTACTGAGAATATAGAATCCCTAAGGACAGAAATGAGAGCGAATCTGACAGAAATTAAAAATTCTATGAGCCAAATGCAGGCAAAACTAGAGGCTCTGACGGCCAGGGTCGCAGAAGCAGAGGAACGGGTTAGTGAATTGGAGGATGGGTTAATAGAGGAAAAAATGAAAATAGAAGATGGTCTTAAAAAAATCCACGCCCACGAATGTAGGTTACGGGAGATTACTGACTCAATGAAACGATCCAATGTTAGAATCATCGGCATCCCCGAGGGGGTGGAGAAAAACAGAGGTCTAGAAGAGATATTTGAACAAATTGTAGCTGAAAACTTCCCTAATCTAGCAAGGGAAACAAACATTCGTGTCCAAGAGGCAGAGAGGACCCCTCCCAAGCTCAACCACGACAAACCTACGCCACGTCACGTCATAGTGCATTTCGCAAATATTAGATGCAAGGATACAGTATTGAAAGCGGCCAGGGCAAAGAAATTTCTCACGTACCAAGGCAAAAGCATCAGAATTACGTCAGACCTGTCTACACAGACCTGGAATGAGAGAAAGGGTTGGGGGAGCATATTTAAAGCTCTTTCAGAGAAAAACATGCAGCCAAGGATCCTTTATCCAGCAAGGCTGTCATTCAGAATTGATGGAGAAATAAAGACATTTCAGAATCGCCAGTCACTAACCAATTTTGTAACCACGAAACCAGCCCTACAGGAGATATTACGGGGGGTTCTATAAAAGTAAAAAGGCCCCAAGAGTGATACAGAACAGAAAGTCACAGCCAATACAAACAAAGACTTTACTGGCAACATGGCAACATTAAAATCATATCTCTCAGTAATCAGTCTTAATGTAAATGGTTTGAACCATCCCATAAAACGCCACAGGGTTGCAGATTGGATAAAAAGAAATGACCCATCCATTTGCTGTCTACAAGAGACTCATTTCGAACCCAAAGATGCATTCAGACTGAGAGTAAGGGGATGGAGTACCATCTTTCACGCAAATGGACCTCAAAAGAAAGCTGGGGTAGCAATTCTCATATCAGATAAATTGGATTTTAAACTACAGACTATAGTTAGAGATGCAGAAGGGCACTATATTATTCTTAAGGGAAGTATTCAACAAGTGGATATGACAATTATAAATATATATGCCCCCAACAGGGGAGCAGCAAGATACACAAGCCAACTCTTAACCAGAATAAAGAGACATATAAATAAAAATACATTAATAGTAGGGGACCTCAACACTCCACTCTCAGAAATAGACAGAACACCCTGGCAAAAACTAAGCAAAGAATCAAAGGCTTTGAATGCCATACTCGACGAGTTGGACCTCATAGATATATATAGAACACTACACCCCAGAACCAAAGAATACTCATTCTATTCTAATGCCCATGGAACATTCTCAAGAATAGACCATGTTCTGGGACACAAAACAGGTCTCAACCGATACCAAAAGATTGAAATTATCCCCTGCATATTCTCAGACCACAACGCTCTGAAATTGGAACTCAACCACAAGGAAAAATTTGGAAGAAACTCAAACACTTGGAGACTAAGAACCATCCTGCTCAGGAATGACTCGATAAACCAGGAAATCAAAAATCAAATTAAACAATTTATGGAGACCAATGAGAATGAAAATACAACAGTCCAAAACCTATGGGATACTGCAAAGGCAGTCCTAAGGGGGAAATACATAGCCATCCAAGCCTCACTCAAAAGAATAGAAAAATCTAAAATGCAGTTTTTATATTCTCACCTCAAGAAGCTGGAACAGCAACAGAGGGACAGGCCTAATCCACGCACGAGGAAGCAGTTGACCAAAATTAGAGCTGAAATCAATCAAGCAGAAACCAGAAGTACAGTAGAGCAGATCAACAGGACTAGAAGCTGGTTCTTTGAGAGAATCAATAAAATTGACAGACCACTGGCAAGACTTATCCAAAAGAAAAGAGAAAGGACCCAGATTATTAAAATTATGAATGAAAAAGGAGAGGTCACGACGAACACCATTGAAATTGGAAGGATTATTAGAAATTTTTATCAACAGCTATATGCCAATAAACTAAGCAATCTGGAAGAGATGGAATCCTTCCTGGAAACCTATAAACTACCAAGATTGAAACCGGAAGAAATTGATTCCTTAAACAGGCCAATTAATTATGAAGAAATTGAGTCAGTGATAAACAACCTTCCAAATAACAAAACTCCAGGCCCGGACGGTTTTCCTGGGGAATTCTACCAAACATTCAAAGAAGAAATAATACCTATTCTCCTAAAGCTATTTCAAAAAATAGAAACAGAAGGAAAGCTACCAAACTCATTCTATGAGGCCAATATTACCTTGATCCCCAAACCAGGCAAAGACCCCCTCAAAAAGGAGAATTACAGACCGATTTCCCTAATGAATATGGACGCCAAAATCCTCAACAAGATACTTGCTAATAGAATCCAACAGTACATTAAAAGGATTATCCATCACGATCAAGTGGGATTCATACCTGGGATGCAAGCGTGGTTCAATATTCGCAAATCAATCAGCGTGATACATCATATCAACAAGAAAAGACTCAGGAACCATATGATCCTCTCAATCGATGCCGAAAAAGCATTTGACAAAATACAGCATCCTTTCCTGATTAAAACCCTTCAGAGTGTAGGAATAGAAGGTACATTTCTCAATCTCATAAAAGCCATCTATGAAAAGCCTACTGCAAATATTATTCTCAATGGGGAAAAGCTGGAAGCCTTTCCCTTAAGATCAGGAACACGACAAGGATGCCCACTCTCGCCACTATTATTCAACATAGTACTAGAAGTCCTTGCAACAGCAATCAGACGACAAAAAGGGATCAAAGGTATTCAAATTGGCAAAGAAGAAGTCAAAATGTCTCTCTTTGCAGATGACATGATACTCTATATGGAAAACCCAAAAGAAGCCACTCCCAAACTATTAGAAGTTATAGAGCAATTCAGTAACGTGGCAGGATACAAAATAAATGCTCAGAAATCAGTTGCATTTCTATACACGAATAACGAGACCGAAGAAAGAGAAATTAGGGAATCCATCCCATTTACAATAGCACCAAAAACCATACGTTACCTTGGAATTAACTTAACCAGAGACGTAAAGGACCTATATTCTAGAAACTATAAATCACTCTTGAAAGACATTGAGGAAGACATAAAAAGATGGAAAGATATTCCATGCTCATGAATCGGAAGAATTAACATAGTTAAAATGTCCATGCTACCCAGAGCAATCTACACTTTCAATGCTATCCCGATCAAAATACCAAGGACATTTTTCAAAGAACTGGAACAAACAGTCCTTAAATTTGTATGGAAACAGAAAAGGCCCCGAATCTCCAAGGAACTGTTGAAAAGGAAAAACAAAGCTGGGGGCATCACAATGCCGGATTTCGAGCTGTACTACAAAGCTGTGATCACAAAGACAGCATGGTACTGGCACAAAAACAGACACATAGACCAATGGAACAGAATAGAGAGCCCAGAAATGGACCCTCGGCTCTTTGGGCAACTAATATTTGATAAAGCAGGAAAAAACATCCGGTGGGAAAAAGACAGTCTCTTCAATAAATGGTGCTGGGAAAATTGGACAGCTACATGCAAGAGAATGAAACTTGACCACTATCTCACACCATACACAAAAATAAACTCCAAATGGATGAAAGACCTCGATGTGAGATAGGAATCCATCAAAATTCTAGAGGAGAACATAGGCAGCAACCTCTACGACATCGGCCAAAGCAACCTTTTTCATGACACATCCCCAAAGGCAAGAGAAACAAAAGATAAAATGAATTTATGGGACTTCATCAAGATTAAAAGTTTCTGCACAGCCAAGGAAACAGTCAGAAAAACTAAGAGGCAGCCCACGGAATGGGAGAATATATTTGCAAATGACACTACAGATAAAGGACTGGTATCCAAGATCTACAAAGAACTTCTGCAACTCAATACATGAGAAACAAATAAATCATAAAATGGGCAGAAGATATGAACAGACACTTTTCCAATGAAGACATACAAATGGCTAACAGACACATGAAAAAATGTTCAAAATCATTAGCCATCAAGGAAATTCAAATCAAAACCACACTGAGATACCACCTTACGCCAGTTAGAATGGCAAAAATAGACAAGGCAAGAAACAACAATTGTTGGAGAGGATGTGGAGAAAGGGGATCCCTCTTACATTGTTGGTGGGAATGCAAGTTGGTACAGCCACTCTGGAAAACAGTGTGGAAGTCCCTTAAAAAGTTAAAAATTGAGCTACCCTATGATCCAGCCATTGCACTACTGGGTATTTACCCCAAAGATACAGACATAGTGAAGAGAAGGGCCATATGCACCCCAATGTTCATAGCAGCAATGTCCACAATAGCTAAATCGTGGAAGGAGCCGAGATGCCCTTCAACAGATGACTGGATTAAGAAGTTGTGGTCCATATATACAATGGAATATTACTCAGCTATCAGAAAGAATGAGTTCTCAACATTTGCTACAACATGGACGGCACTGGAGGAGATAATGCTAAGTGAAATAAGTCAAGCAGAGAAAGACAACTATCATATGATTTCTCTCATCTATGGAACATAAGAACTAGGATGATCAGTAGGGGAAGAAAGGGATAAAGAAAGAGGGGGTAATCAGAAGGGGGAATGAAACATGAGAGACTATGGACTATGAGAAACAAACTGAGGACTTCAGAGGGGAGGGGGGTGGGGGAATGGGATAGACCGGTGATGGGTAGTAAGGAGGGCACGTATTGCATGGTGCACTGGGTGTTATACACAACTAATGAATCATCGAGCCTTACATCGGAAACCGGGGATGTACTGTATGGTGACTAACATAATATAATAAAAAAAGTTCAAAAAAAAATATAGTAAATTCCTGTCACCTTTTGTCCTCATGGAAAAAAATGTAGCTAACGTAGTAGAAAAGTGATGAACTGTAAGGTAACAATTCAGAAAGAGAAGTCTTTGTCATATGTCCCATTCAGAGCAAATACAAATTCAAGCCTAATATACTTTCATATAATTTGACATCTTGAAGAGGTGACAAAGGAAAATTTCATCACTCCAGATGAAGTCAAAAGTTATCCACATAAGTCTTTAAAATCCCACTGTGCCTGGTCCTACCCTATGTCTCTTCTCTGTCTTTCTCTCCCAAAATTTCTGGCCACAATCTCTCTTTCTGACTCTCTCTTGCCTTTTCTTCCTCATGGAGAAAAATTCAGTCTTTTTTTTTTTCTTCCTGAGGACTGTATCTTCATTCTGTACTTGGACTAGCAGAACAAAGGTGACAAACCTACAAAAGCCCTTTTTACACCATGAGAAAGGTAGAAGCTATACATGCTTCTATTTTTATAAAAATGTATTTTCCCAATATTTGGGCATTTCAGCCCTGCTAATATTCTAAGAGCACAACTTTCTCAGCATATTTAGGCATGTCTACAAAATCTAGGGCTAAAGTAAACTAAAACAACAGAAAAAATGAGAATGCTTTTAATTTTACAGGTAAAAGCCATTGATTATCAAAGACCACTGTCATAATGGACATGATTATAAGATACCATATTCTGTGAATTAATCTCTCCCTCTTCCCTAAAGTAATAACTTCCATGAGAACATGAACTCATTCATCGTTTATGTGGAAGCTATTTATCTTACCTGGCTCCTTGCCTATAGAAAAAGGTTGTCGTTTCAGACATATCTTAGAAAGGACTTCAGATAATTCAGGGGAAGTGTCCTAATTTATGATCCTTATAAATATGTCAAAAATTGAATTGAATACAGAGGAAGCAAACCATAAGATTCCCTGCCTTTTCCCTTTGTATTTCCCTTACTAGAGATATTTCAGCTAATTAAGGGTACAGAAGAAAAAAAAACTGTACACATATTCCATTCTGGTTTTTATTATGGGAGAACAGATGTGAACAGAAGCCAATCCAATTCCCTAAAACACTATTTTGTCCGTATTAATCCAGTTGCTATAAAAAAAAACTTATAGATGCTTAGAGAATTATGGAACTCATATATCTTTCCTCTGAGGATATTAATAAGTCCACAGTTCAGAAGTATCACTCTAGGTATTACCTACCACAAAAATAATTAAAAATAGTTAAAAATTCTTGGTTAGACAACAAAAAGGATCTGAGGCTCTTAAGACTATTTCTGGGGTAGAAATAGAGTCATTTATTCAATTTTATGAGACCAACAACAATTTTATTGGGACTAGCAGAAATCAAAGATCAAGCAATGATAATACTTCTAATTATATATATTAGGAAGTACAGGGTTCATATTTTTGGGAAACACATTCTGATTTTGTTTAATAAACCATATTACAAAAAGACTCTAGGACATCACCAGGGTGGCAAAGCAGGAGATCCCCAACCTCCATCCCCACAACGAAGATCAATAATTAGGCAGCTATCTATGAACAAAAACATCCTTGGGAGAGCTCAGGAGTCCAATTAAGAAACCTCAGGAACATGGTGGGAAAATCTGAGAATAACTGCACAAAAAGGTAAGGAAGAAAAATTTCATTTTGCCTGCATCACCCCATTCCCCAGGCCAGCACTGCTGAGCACCATATGGGAACTCCCCAGCTAGAAAGAGTACCCCCTCAATGGGAAAGGCAGAGCAGGGTGAGCAACCAGCTCCCCCAGCCTTTGGTGCACCACATGAAGGCCTCACTTCAAAATTATCCCACTCAAGGACTGGTAAAACTAAGATGAACAGAGATCAAGGAGTAAAAGCTGGGGTCGAAAAATAAAAGCAAGGGCTACTGGTACTAACCATGAAGTGACTAAGGTTCCCATAACCTCTGCAGAGGACCTCAGCAGCTTTCATCTCTGAAGAAATGTATAGCCAGCACAGCAGCCAGGAACCCACTGTAGATTTTACCAGGTATTCACCCTACACATACTTGCATTCACAGATGCCGGTCATTTGAGTCCCTCCCTGCCCCCTTCCACTCCCACCCTACCAGAACCCAGGAACTCCACCAGCAGCCAGCCCAGGCCTCTGCAGCTGTGTGAACACAAAACACCAGCCTAGACCTTTGCAGATAGCCCCCATCTCCACCTATTTGCTTAGGGCCAACCCCTCCAGCTGTGCATTTATACATCACTAGACTCTACCACGATGTATGTGCCCATGGCAAGGTCCTGCAGACATAGAAGTACACCCAAAAGGCCTAGGTCCTAACAGATGCTTGTGGGTCCAGATCTGGCCCTGTCTCCAGTACCTGGCCTGCACCACTGGCTCATCTGCAGCTAGCCCACACAGTTGTTTCTAGGCCTGGCTCCAGCCCTAGCTCCTGTCACTGGCCTGTACCACTGGACTTGCCTGCAGCAAGGCCTTCCAGCTATGCACCTTCACACCAGTATCCCAACTCCCTTCACCACCCTCCCCTGCGATGCATACACCCATGAGGAGACTCTGCAGCCCAAGAAGTACATACTGACATGCAGGGTCCCCACAGCTGCTAGCACACCTGCAGTTGACTGAGGCTCTTGTGTTTGCAATTAGCCCTTACTACTACACAGGCAGTAGTAAGCTGGCACCCTCAACCAAGTATGTAAAGAACACCAATTCCAGCCAACAATGCTGCCTGCCATTTTTCCTCGCCACAACTAGAGGTGCCACTGAGGATCCCTATAGGCCTTACATCCACTTCAGTCTCCAGCAGTGCTCACCTAGGACCATGCAGTTGTTGATACTGTGGACTCCAGAGGCCTGGATCAATGAGACATCATGCCACCCAGACTTGGAGTCACCACATGACCTTGCACGACTAGACCTAGTGCTACAGTACACTGCAGGGTTCCCCCACCTGCGGTGTAGGGCTTTCTTTACTGAAGTCAGTCCAGACTGAAGTCTGGAAGAAGTGACAGCTTCTTCAAATGTGCAGACACTTCCACAAGGCTGTAGGGATCATGAAGAATCAGGGAAATATGACATCACCAAAGGGACACAGTAAACTTCCACTTAAAGATGCCAAAAAGATAGAGATACATGAATTGCCTGACAAAGAATTCAAATACTTCTTCTGAAGATGCTCAGAGAGCTATAAGGGAACACAGCTAAAGAATTTTAAAAATCTGAAAAACAATATAACAAAATGAGAATTTCCACAAAAATATAGAAAATAAAAAAGAATCAAACAGAATTTTAGATATGAAGAATACAATGACAGAACTGAAGAATGCAAGAGAGCTTCAATAACCAACTTTACCAAACAGAAGAATCAGTGAGCTTGAAGATAAATTATTTTCAGTTGTCCAGTCAAAGAAGCAAACAGAAAAAAAGGGACAAAAAAAAGAATGAAGAAAGCCTATGGCACTCATAGGAAGAGAAACAACAGAAATAAGAGAAACAATCTATACATCACTAGAGTCCCAAAAGAAGAAAGGGCTAAAGAGAAGCTTACATAGAGAAATAATAGCCAAGAACTTCTCAATTCTAGAGAGAGATTTGGACATCCAAGTTTAATAAGCTAATAGATAACCCCATAATTTCAATCCAAAATGACCTCAACAATGATTATTATAAGAAAATTATCTATGAGTCCGCCCGCTCCCCCGTGCAGGTGGCTGCCGCTTCCCGGAGCCCAAACGCGGCTCACAGACACATGAAAAAATGTTCAAAATCATTAGCCATCAAGGAAATTCAAATCAAAACCACACTGAGATACCACCTTACGCCAGTTAGAATGGCAAAAATAGACAAGGCAAGAAACAACAATTGTTGGAGAGGATGTGGAGAAAGGGGATCCCTCCTACATTGTTGGTGGGAATGCAAGTTGGTACAGCCACTCTGGAAAACTGTGTGGAGGTCCCTTAAAAAGTTAAAAATTGAGCTACCCTATGATCCAGCCATTGCACTACTGGGTGTTTACCCCAAAGATACAGACGTAGTGAAGAGAAGGGCCATATGCACCCCAATGTTCATAGCAGCAATGTCCACAATAGCTAAATCGTGGAAGGAGCCGAGATGCCCTTCAACAGATGACTGGATTAAGAAGTTGTGGTCCATATATACAATGGAATATTACTCAGCAATCAGAAAGAATGAGTTCTCAACATTTGCTACAACATGGACGGCACTGGAGGAGATAATGCTTAGTGAAATAAGTCAAGCAGAGAAAGACAACTATCATATGATTTCTTTCATCTATGGAACATAAGAACTAGAATGATCAGTAGGGGAAGAAAGGGATAAAGAAAGGGGGGGTAATCAGAAGGGGGAATGAAACATGAGAGACTATGGACTATGAGAAACAAACTGAGGGCTACAGAGGGGAGGGGGGTGGGGGAATGGGATAGGCCAGTGATGGGTAGTAAGGAGGGCACATATTGCATGGTGCACTGGGTGTTATACACAACTAATGAATCATCGAGCCTTACATCGAAAACCGGGGATGTACTGTATGGTGACTAACATAATATAATAAAAAATCATTATTAAAAAAAAATTATCTAAAACCAAAGACAAAAATAAACTTTAAAACAATAAAAGAAAAACATTCTCTCCTATAAAGGAACTCCCATAAGATTATATAAATAGATTTTTCAGCAGAAAAGTGGGATGATACATAAAATGTGTTGAAAGAATAAACTACCAAGCAAGAATACATTATCCAGCAAGTGTCCTACAGAAATGAGGGCAAGATGAAACTTAACCAAAACAAAAGCTGAAGGAGTTCACTGCTGGACCTGTGTTACAAGAAATGAGTTCTTCAACCTGAAAAGAAAGGATGCTAATTAGTAACATGAAAACACATGAAAATATACAGCACTCCAATAAAGCTTAGCATAAAGTCAGGTTTATCATACTTTAATACTGTACTATGGTGAAGAATTAACCACTTAAATCTTATATAAAGGGTAAAGGACAAAAGTACTAAAAATGGTTATGCAATAACTTGTTAAACAATATACTATATAAAGAGATGTAAATTGCGACATCAAAAATATAAAATGGGGGCAGAGGGACAAGAGTGAAGAGATTTTTATGCAACCAAAGTTAAGCTGTTAGCTTAAAATAGACTGTTATATTAGCAAGATGGGTCAAGTAAACCTCAGGCTAACCACAAAACAGAAATTTATAGTAAATATGTACAAGATAAAGAGAAAGTAATCAAAGTATATGACTGCAGAAACTCATCAATTCACAAAGGAAGATGTCTGGAGAGAAAGAAAAGAACAAAAAAAAACTACAAAACAGAAAAAAAATTAACAAGATGATAATTGTATTTACCTATCAGTAATTACATCAAGTATAAATGGATTAATTCTTTTTTTAATGTTTTTATTTTATTATGTTAGTCACCATACAGTACATCCCTAGTTTCTGATGTAAAGTTCGATGATTCATTAGTTGCGTATAACACCCAGTGCACCATGCAATACGTGCCCTCCTTACTACCCATCACCAGTCTATCCCATTCCCACAAATGGATTAATTCTAATCAGAAGACACAGAGTAGTAGAATGGATTTAAAAAAACAAGATAATAGTTTCTAATGATTGCTTCTATTTCTCTGGTGTTGGTCATGATATCTCCCCTTTCATTCATAATTTTATTAATTTGGGTCCTTTCTCTATTCTTTTGAATAAGTCTGACCAGTGGCTTATGGATCTTATTTATTCTTTCAAAGAATTAACTTCTAGTTTTGTTGATCTGCTCTACTATGCTCCTGATTTCTAATTCATTGGTCTCTGCTCTAATCTTGATCAATTGCCTTCTTATGCATGGGTTAGGCCTGTTCTTCTGTTCCAAAACCAGCTTCTGAAGGTGAGAATATAAGGACTGCATTTTAGATGGTTCTGTTCTTTTGAGTGAGGCTAGGATGACTGTGTAGTTTTCCCTTAGGACCTCCTTCGCAGTGTCACATAGGATTTGGACTGATTTGTTTTCATTCTCATTGGTTTCCATAAATTGCTAAAGTTCTTCTTTAATTTCCTGGATTACCCAACATTCTTAAGCAGGATGGTTCTTAGTTTCCAAGTGTTTGAGTTTCTTCCAAATTTTTCCTTGTGATTGAGTTCCAGTTTCAAGCATTGTGGTCTGAGAATATGCAGGGAATAATCTCAGTCTTTTGGTATTTGTTGACACCTGTTTTGTAACCCAGTATATGCTCTATTCTGGAGAAAGTTCCATGTGCATTCAAAAAGAATGAATATTCTGTTGTTCTGGGGTGTAGTGTTCCATATATATCTATGAGGTCCATCCGGTCCAGTATATCATTCAAAGCTCTTGTTTCTTTGTTGATTTTCTGCTTAGGTGATCTGTCTATCGCTGAGAGTGGAGTGTTGAGGTCCCCTACTATTAATGTATTATTATCTATATGTCTCCTTATTTTGATTAAGAGTTGGCTTGTGTAGCTGGCTGCTCCTCTGTTGGGGGCATAGATATTTATAGATATTTAGATCCTCTTTTTGGATACACCCTTTAAGAATAATATAGTGTCCTTCTGTATCTCTAACTACAGTCTTTAGCTTAAAATCTAATCTGTCTGATATAAGAATTGCTACCCAGCTTTCTTTTGAGGTCCATTGGCATGAATAATTGTTCTCCATCCCTTCACTTTCAGTCTGGATGTATCCTTAGGTGCAAAATGAGTCTCTTGTAGACAGCAAATGGATGGGTCATGTCTTTTTATCCAATCTGCAACCCTGTGTCATTTATGGGAGCATTTAGGCCATTCACATTGAGAGTGATTATTAAGAGATATGATTTTAATGATGTCATTCTTCCTGTGAATTCTTTGTTTCTATAGATTGTAAATTTCTGTTCTGTATCACTCTTGGGGTCTTTTTACTTTTATAGAGCCCCCCCTTAATATTTCTTGTAGGCCTGGCTTGGTGGTCACATATTCTATCAATTTCTGCCAGTCTTGGAACGTCCTTGTCTCTCCATGCATTCTGAATGACAGCCTTGCTGGATAAAGAATCCTTGGCTGCATGTTGTTTCTTCTCATTTAGTGTTCTGAATATGTCTTGCCAGCTTTTTCTGGCTTGCCAGATCTCTGTAGACAGGTCTGATGTTATTCTGATGTTCCTCCCTCTGTGCGTGAGGATTCTCTTCCCCCTGGCTGCTTTCAAGATTGTTTCCTTGGATCTAAGATTTGTGAATTGTACTCTTATGTGACGTGGTGTTGGTCTGTTCTCATTGATCTTGGGAGGGATCCTCTCTGCCTCTTGGACACGAATGCTTTTTCCTTCACCAGATTAGTGAAGTTCTCAGCTACAATTTGTTCAAATATCTCTTCTAGACCTCTTTCTTTCTCCACTCCCTTGGGGATGCCGATGATTCTGACATTGGAACCTTCCACTGAGTCAGTAAACACCCATACTCTTTTTTTTGAAATTGGAGTTTTTTAAGCGATGTTCCATCTTTTTCCTTCTTTTCTATCATCTCATCTTCCAACTCACTAATTCGTTCTTCTGCCTCATTTACCCCAGCCATCACAGCATCCAGTTTAGACTGCCTTTGATTAATAGCATTCTTAATTTCAACCAGATTTGCTCTCATTTTCACCCTTAGAGATTCTGTATTCTCATTAATATTTTCATTAATATTTTTTTCAATCCTACACATCATCTTGACCATTGTTACTCTGAAATCCATTTCTGACAATTTGGTTATATACATACCCATTAGTTCTGTGGCAGAGGCCACAGTCTCTGTTTCTTTCATTTGTTGGGCATTCCTCCTCCTTGTCATTCTGATGAGGTGTGGTTGCGGGGATGTACAGAGCCCAAATTATTGACCACGACCCAAGCAAGGTGCACTTGTTTTATAGGCACCTTAGGGATGTGGGCTTCTTGTTTTTTCAGGCTACCTTCTGGGGGAGGGACCTGCCGCACTGATACTCAGGCAACTGTGTTTGGGTAGAGTTGCCCTGTCCCTTGTGGGGGGGTGGGGATGGACACGGTGTGAACTGGTTTTTCCAGGCTTTTGTTCTCTGGTGGCTTTCCCTGGTGGCTTTCTGTGACTCTTCAGAGGGTCAGAGCAGCTGTGACCATATCCAAGCCTCTGTCTCAGAACAGAGAGATCACAGTCTGCTCTTCACTGAGCTCTCCTGGCCACTCTCTGTTTCTGTCAGTGCTCCTAAAAACCCCACTGCATCCCAGGTTGTGTGCCCCACAGCCACTCTCCCAGTCCTCACTCCCAGGGCCCACACATCTCTGCCCTTTGTCCTTCTAACTCTGCCGGCACCCCCTGCCCCCAGTTCCCACCGTGCACTCCTGAACTTCCTGTTTCAGTCTGGATCACGCATGCTCTGGAGCTCGAGTTTTCAGTCCTGTTGCTCACGCTCCTGAGCTCCCAGTTTCAGTCTGGTTCAAGTGCGCACACTGGAACTCCCAGTTTCAGTCTGGTTCGCGTGCTCCGGAGTTACCCTGAGCAATCTACACTTTCAATGCCATCCCGATCAAAATACCAATGACATTTTTCAAAGAGCTGGAACTAACAATCCTAAAATTTGTGTGGAACCAGAAAAGACCCTGAATCACCAAGGAAATGTTGAAAAAGAAAACCAAAACTGGGGGCATCACGTTGCCTGATTTCAAGCTATACTACAAAGCTGTGATGACCAAGACAGCATGGTACTGGCACAAAAACAGACACATAGAACAGTGGAACAGAATACAGACTCCAGAAATGGACCCTCGGCTCTGTGGTCAACTAATCTTTGACAAAGCAAGAAAAAACATCCAGTGGAAAAAAGACAGTTTCTTCAATAAATGATGCTGGAAAAATTGGACAGCTATATACAAAAGAATGAAATTTGACCATCCTCTCACACCATACACAGAAGATAAACTCCAAATGGATGAAAGACCTCAATGTGAGATGGGAATCCATCAAAATCCTAGAGGAGAACATAGGCTGTAACCTCTTCGACATCGGCCACAGCAACTTGTTTCATGACACTTCTCCAAAAGCAAGAGAAACAAAAGAAAAATGAACTTTTGGGACTTCAACAAGATAAAAAGTTTCTGCACAGCAAAGGAAATAGTCAAAAAAACTAAGAGGCAACCCACAGAATGGGAGAAGATATTTGCAAATGAAACTGCAGATAGTATTCAAGATCGATAAAGAACTCAATACACAAGGAACAAATAATCAAATCAAAAAATGGGCAGAAGATATGAACAGACACTTTTCCAATGAAGACATACAAATAGCTAACAGACACATGAAAAAATGTTCAAAATCATTAGCCATCAGGTAAATTCAAATAAAAACCACATTGAGATACCACCTTACACCAGTTAGAATGGGAAAAATTGACAAGGAAAGAAACAACAAATGTTGGAGAGGATGTGGAGAAAGGGGATCCCTCTTACGCTGTTGATGGGAATGCAAGTTGGTTCAGCCACTTTGGAAAACAGTGTGGAGGTCCCTCAAAAAGTTAATAATAGAGGTACCTTATGACCCAGCAATTGCACTGCTGTGTATTTACCCCAAAGATACAGATGTAGTGAAGAGAAAGGCCATATGCACCCCAATGTTCATAGCAGCATTGTCCACAATAGCTAAATTGTGGAAGGAGCCGAGATGCCCTTCACAGACGAATCGATAAAGAAGATGTGGTCCATATGTACAATGGAATACTACTCAGCCATCAGAAAGAACGACTACCCAACATTTGCAGCAACATGGATGGGACTGGAGGAGATTATGCTAAGTGAAGTAAGTCAAGCAGAGAAAGACAATTATCATATGGTTTCACTCATTTATGGAACATAAGGAATAGCAGGAAGATTGGTAGAAGAAGGAAGGGAAGAATGAAGGGGGGGTAAACAGAAGGGGGACTGAACCACGAGACACTATGGACTCTGGGATACAAACAGGGCTTCAGAGGGGAGGGGGTTAGGGGATTGAGATAGGCTGGGGATGGGTATTAAGGAGGGCATGTATTGCATGGAGCACTGGGTGTTATACCCAAACAATGACTCCTGGAACACTACATCACCAACTCATGATGTACTGTATGATGACTAACATAAGATAATAAAAAATTATTAAAAAACAGACTTACCAACATGTTGTCCACAAGAAACTAACTTCAACTTCAGGAATAGACATAGGTTCAAAGAAAAAGGATGGAAAAGGATGTTCCATGCAAATGGAAACCAAAAGAGAGCAAGGATAGCTATACTTATAGCAGAAAAAAAGACATTAAGTTAAAAACTATAAGAAGAGACAAAGAAGGTCATTAGATAATGATAAAATGGTCAACTCATCAAGAGGATAAGACCTGTAAAATATTTAAATATACATCCAATATCGGAGCACCTAAATATATTAAAAGAATATTAACAGACCTGAAGGGAGTGATGAACAATAATAAAATAATAGTAGGGAACTTCAATACCCCACCTTCAATGATGGATCCAGATAGGAAATCAAAAAGGAAACAATGGACTTGACATACAATTTACACCAAAGGAGATTAACACACCTAACAGAACCTAACTAACAGAACCTAAGAGAATGTCCCATCCCAAAGCAGCAGAATATAGGCATATCTTGTTTTATTGCACTTTGCTTTATTGTACTTCAGATACTGTGTTTTTGTGTATTGAAGGTTTTTGGCAATCCTGCATTGAGCAGGTTCAAAGTTCATTATTGCCATTTTTCCAACAGCATTTTCTGACTTCATCTCTCTGTGTCTCATTTTGACGATTCTCACAACGGTTCAAACTTTCTCATTATTATTGTACATGTTATGATGATCTGTAATCTGTGATTATGACTTGTTGAAAGTTCGGATAATGGTGATCACTCTTTAGCAACAACATTTTTCAAATTAAAGTATGTACATTTTTTAGACATAATGTTACTACACACTTAATAGACTACAATATAGTAGTAACTTTTATATGCACTAGAAAATAAAAAAAATTCATTGACTTGCTTTATTGCAATATTTGCTCTATTGTGATGGTCTGGAACCAAACTCCCAATTTCTCATAGGTGTGCCATATACATTCTTCTCTAGCACAAAGGGAATATCTTCCATGATACATCATATGTTAGTTCATTAACAATGTCTTAGCAAATTTAGGAAGACTGAAATCATGTCAAGTATCTTTTGTGACCACAATGGCATGAAGCTGGCAATCAATGACAAGAAGAAAAGCTGGAAAATTCATAAATATGAGGAGATCAAGAAATATACTACTAAGCAACCAGTGAGCCAAAGATGAAATTAAAAGAGAAATTTAAAAAACAATACCTTGAGACAAATGAAAATGGAAGCACAACATACTAAAAGTCTGGGATACAACAAAAGCAGTTCTAATAGAGAAGTTCATAGTGATACATGCCTGCCTCAAGAAACAAGAAAAATCTCAAATAAACAATCTACCTTTATACCTCAAGAAACTACAAAAAGAAAAACAAACTAAACCCAAATCTAGTGGAAAAAAAGAAGTAGCAAATATCAGAGTAGAAATAAATGGAACAGAGACTAAAAAGACAATAGACAAGATCAATGAAACTAAGAATTGGGCTTTTTCTATGTTTTTTCATTTTTGTTTTTTGAAAAGATAAAGAAAATTGACAAACCTTTAATTAGATTCACCAAGAAAAAAAGAGAGAGGATTCAAATAAAATTAGAAACAAAACAAGAGATTTTACAACTAATAGCACAGAAATGCAGATCCCAAGAGACAACTATGAACAATTATATACCAACAAATTGGACAACCTATAAGAAATGGATAAATCCGAGAAACATAAAACCTACCACAACTGAATCATGAAAAAATAGAAATCTGAACAGACCAATTACTAGTAAGGAGATTAAATCAGTAATCAAAAATCTCCAAACAAACAAAAGTGCAGGACCAATTCTACTAATCATTCAAAAAAGAATTCATACCAATCCTCCTCAAACTTTTGCAAAAAATAAAAGAGTAAACATTTCCAAACACATTTTATGAGGCCAGCATTACCATGATACCAAAAGCAGTCAAAGATGCCAGAAAAAATAAAATCGAAATATTCATAAGCTGCCTATGAATTGAAAATTACAATTTTTAGTAAGATTTTTAAATTTTTATTTTTTCACTTTTGTTTCAATATACTTACTGGGTTTTTTTTAAATTTTTTTTAAAGTCCATGATTCATTACTTGCGTATAACACCCAGTGCACCTGCAATACATGCCCTCCTTACTACCCATCACTTACTGGTGATTAATACACTATGTTCAAAGCAGCTCATGGCTTCTTAGTTTTACTGTTTGTAAAATGGGTTGCCATGAAGATTAATTAAGAAGATAGTATTAAATGGAGGACATGTGTAAACTATAAAGAATCACAGATGACAAGATTCTTTTATTGGTTCTCTATTTCTTTTTCAAGAAAAATGTTTTTGGAGTGGAAGATTATAATAATACGGTTAAGAGCAAATTGGAAACTAGGAACTCTGTGTGTCTGTGTGTGTGTATTCTTCTCTTTTGTCTAGAATTCTAGTTTCATAAAGGAATATTCTCCTTATTTAGTCTGAAGAGTTTCATACCAAGATTCTTACCTTGGCTGCACATTAAAATTTCCTGGGAATACTTTTAAGAACCCAGAGGCCCGGTTACCTCTCCAGAGGCATTAAATTAGAGTCTCCTATGTGGGACCCAGGCATTAGGATTTATTGGTCTCAAATACGTCCATTAGCATTGTTACTTACTTTCATACAACTTGTAGAATAAATTACAATTTACATATGAGCAGACTCATTTTATCTTCAAGGATTCCAAATGACTTTTTTCTAAAGAGGAAATTCTTTAGAGAAAAAACAGTCATCAATGAAACATCCTTAGTATATATTTCTTCACTTGAAGCAGAGTGAATGACAGAAAGCGACTCTGGTTGAATCTTGAGTGAAGGTGTTTGCTCTTTAAATGTGCAACCTTAGATGAACTATTCTGTAGGTCACTCGCTCATTTCGGGTAGAGGTGGAGTGAAAAGGTCAGGGCATATCCATCAATCTTGATGTTAAAGGCAAGGTTATTGACAAAAGGGAGCTGATCCATCGTGTACAGAGCATCCCCTTCAAATGAACTGCTTTCTCTTTGTCACGTGGGCATGAGGCACAGATATAGCCACTGGGAGGATGCACTTATTAAGGCACATGATGGACATTTTGTATTTTATCCTCTCTTTTTCACTTGTTCTGGTCTATTTCTAATTACAATTTTTTTAAGGGGCACAAAATGAACACAACTCTTAGAAACTTTCAGTGCCAACCTTTATAAAATGGCCAACTTCAAAAATTAGCTCAGTTTATGTTTTTTAAATTTAAAAATGATGTGTTTTTCTTCTTTTCCATAGAGCATAGTGGTTAAGATCAAGGATGCTGGAGAATCATGATTCAAACACTTGCTAGCTGTTGGCAAGTTTCTTCACCATTCGGAGCCCCAGTCTCTGTATTGATCGTGAGAGAAACACTTGGAATACTGCCTGGCACACTGTAAGCTCCACTGAAGTGTTTATGTTCTGTAATTTTTATCACACACACTTTTATTTACAAGTGAGGACATCTTTCTGCAATAAGAAAACAAAACAAGGCACCAGTGATTGTAAAGTATTTCAAAGAGAATCTGAAATCTGTTGATTAGAACCTCTGTGTGGTCTGGAGCTGGTGTCTTAGCTTTATTAGCTCTTTGATGGAGATGAGTTCTATTAACTCCCACTGCTAGCCTAACCCAAAGTTAAAGGGACAGGTGCTGTCATGACACTGTGAATTTGATTATTATGATGACACTGCTTGTGGTATATCTACGATTGGGCAGTGTGCACAATAGAAAACTCAAAGTTCAAAGAAGATAACCATTCTAGGTTGAGCCAGACTTTGATGGCTTCTCTTGAAATGGAAAAATTTCCTTATCAGAACATAAATCTAAAGCTCACTGCTTCTGCATTATTAAATGTACAATTGCACTATTTCTGAGGCATCTCTGACCCTGTCATTATTGAGACCAGGGGCTGCTTCTCAGGTAAGTGCGGAACTCCACTAACTAGCCACTGCATAGCAGGGTCAGGAATGACTCTTGGAGAAGACAGGTCATGGTTTGCAGAGGCTCTGGGAATTGCTCCTAGTGTCAAAGTCCTTCCCAATGGTCCTCCAGGGTAGGAGTGCTTTGAAAGCACCTCCCAAGTGGCTAGCTCTTTTTAGCATAAAACCCTAAATTCACTACTACTGAAAATAAATAGACTTGATTAAAACCATTGGAGAAATAGCCCTAAGATTAAAGACTTAAATAAATATACATATTCTATAAAATAGAATATGTATAATTATATACAAATATGTACTATTAAATTTAGTTAATAAATATTATATTTACATGTAAATGATTACTTAATTATAATGATGATTAAGTAATATGTATATATTACTTAATAGATAGAGATTGAGTCTTAGAGTATAAACCTGTCCCCTCCACTTCCCCTAACCTCATGCTTTTGGTTCCATGCTCCATTTCCCAGCAGGTGTCTGTAAAACTCCCCAAACAAAACTATCAGGACTTGTTAACCTCCAGTGAATGCAAGAAAGGCTCTCAACTCACAATTTGGTTGAAAAGAAAAAGAAATTAACCTTGACTCTCCAGTTAAATCTTTAGAAAGTATTATAGCTTCCTATAGAAAAACTCCTCACATTTTAAAATCTGCTCTATCAAAACAGAACCCTGAGACAGATCTCACTCCTTTGGGTTCACAAATGCCCTTAGTTCAAATGCTATTTCTTCTTAGAACATTTTTATTCCATTTACAGAGAGGTTAAGATTGCATGGTCAATTACCATTTGGCAAATAGAAGTTTCAAGTTTCCTTTTAATTCTACTGGCCACATTGGCTGTAATTAATCTTAATTTTCAGTCTTCTACTAATTTTTTACTATATTAAAAACTCACTCTTTTGTTACATATAATTTGCTATAAAAATTGCACACATAATCTCAACCAGAAACCAAAGAAATATATAACTACAAATATATGAACATTTCAATATATCTGTTATATACTTGCATTTCCTTATTATTCAGTAATGCAAAAAGGTAAAGTGAAAGAGATACGGCTGTAATTATTTGTAAGTCTTAGGCCGTCATCTTATTGACAGTAAATCAAAATGTGGATGGTGATAATATGTTCTCTTCCCCAGGGCAATTTACTGAAAAAATGGAACCATCTAAAGGAGAAAATATTAAGGATCCAGCTGCTTCTGCAGCCAATTTTGCCATATGTTAATACGGGATGTATTTTTTTTTTGACACTTCACATATTTCAAAAAAAATTGAAGTAACATTTCTGCTGAAAGTCATATAGTATGTCTTTCTGAGGTTCTAGTAACAATGTACTTACTGCAATTTCTGGAAATCTACCACAGCATTAAGCTGTGACACTTTGAGGACGCAAGGGATAGGAACACCAAATTGAAACCCACACATGGCCCCAAACTTTAACTTGAGGTGGTAGGGTCGATGACTTCTACCTCCAAGTATTTACTGAACTGCATTATTTTGCAATTTCTTCAATTTGATTTTTTCTGCTCAACTTGAAGTCATCCAGGCCAAGGAAAAAAGATGTGCATGAATTACACACTGGCCTAACAACCTCCATTTCTAGGACTTCACTTATTGAAGGGCACCTTCACCGACCAGACCTGGTGCGCAGGCTAAAACAAAGTTCACAGCTGAACACAACCAGAAGCTTCGCTAAATAGGGACTGCTTGACTGCTACATACTGAGCACAGAATGCCAAAGAGATAGAAAACTGTCCCTTGGGGGATTTTGAAAGAGCAGAGCCTTAATAAGCTCATCACTTACAGAGGCTGAACACCTGCCTAGGGACAGACAAATAAATGGCAGAGCTGTCACATGAACCCATTTCTCTTCCTGTGGAACTTCCTGGGACTGAAGCTGATATCTTTCTGTGAGTGCTGCCCAAGAGGAGGCAGGTGGCAGAGCGGGATTGAGTAAACTAAAGCTGCATTAGCCCAAAGCAACATCTTATATTAACAGAGTAGAGAATAGAGAATACAAATTACTCAGGGAAGCCAGCCTTCTTTATTAGGATTTTTTATTGGGATTTGAACTCTGTTCTTTCAGGGAAGCAAATGAATGACTCTCTTCAAAATGTAATTTCCCTCTAGTTCCATCACAAATGATGAATCACTGAACTCTACCTCCAAAACCAATAATACTCTATATGTTAATTAATTGAATTTAAATTAAATAAAATAAAAAATTTAAAAATGTGATTTCCTCTGCAGAGTGTATCATATATATATATATATATATATATAATTATGCACACACACACACTCCAGAGGAAATCTTTTAGTAGGTATGAATATCTATGTTATGGAAACATTACTTCAAGTGGCTTTCAAAATTGCAGGTGAAGGAGTGCCTGAGTGGCTCAGTCAGTTAAGTTGATTTCAGCTCAGGCCATGATCTCAGGGTCCTGAGATCGAGCCCCATGTCAGCTCTGTGCTCAATAGGGAGTCTGCTTGAGATTCCTTCTCCCTCCCCCTCTGGCCCTCCCCACCCCTCACTCTCTCTCTAAAGTAAAAAGGTAAATATTTTTTTTTTTTAAATTTGCAGGGGCAGGGCATCACCTTTCAGCATACATTAATTATCTTTGATATTTGCTTATCCCAGGTGAAATAAGGAAAATGAGAAAAAAAATTTATTTGGTTCTGTTGTTTTTTCTACTCTACAGACTATAAAACTAGTACATAAAACAGGAAGCAAAATTATGATACATAACTGTTGGCAATATGCCTTAAGCAATGAGTTTCTCTGGGGCTTAAAAATAAGCCTGTTTTGTTCCTGAAAGAAAAATATCATTTATGTCTTCAAATATAATGTAGAAGTTAATTATTGTAGAGATGTTATTTTTGTTCAGTGTTTGCAATCTCCAAGTAGAATGATAGTTTACAGACAGATGGCTGGAAAAGTTGACATTTGGGAAAACAATTTGGCATGCACTGTTTCAGTGTAGAGACCTAAGCTAAGAAGTCGTGCCAAAGGTCTGGGCCATTAAAAATCCAGAATGTAGCTGTAGGAATGGGAGGCAACAATTGAATAATATGAAAGTTAAAATGAAGCCATAATTTGAAGCATTAAAGAAAGGTAGAGAGTGTTCTGCATAAGTCCTCGATGAGGGGATCCTAGATGGCTCAGTCAGTTGAGTGTCTGTCTGCCATTAGCTTGGGTGGTGATCTGAGGGTCGTGGGATCAAGCCCCAAGTTGGGCTCTCTGCTCAGCAGGAAGTCTGCTTCTCCTTCTCTCTCCCCTCCACCTGCTTGTGCTCTCTCTCATGCTCTCTCTCTCTCTCTCTCCCTCTCTATCAAATAAATAAATAAAATATTAAAAAAGAAAGTCCTCAATGAATAAAGAGGAGTTCCAGAAAGTTGTGCCTATTATGGAAACAAGAAGAGGGGATGATGATAAGAGGTAGGTTTTGACCCTCAAAGAGAAAGTTTCCAAGAGGAGAAACGATGTTTCAAAGTAGCACTGGATAGTGGGAGAATGCTAATGGGCTTTCTATGCTTTCTAAGCATGAAGTGTGTGGGTTAATACAGAGGTTCCATTCTAGAAAACCAGAAAGAATGTAGGGTCTTTCAAGGAGAATGAGGAATCAAAAGTTAAGTAGAAGAAGCATCTTCTGAACATATAAAGGATTCAACAGAACAATGGAAAATGAGATAGCTTTAAAACGCATAGAAGAAGTAGAAGTAAGATCTTGGTGAAGGAATCACAAAGCCTCAGGGCAATGGATTTCAGGTGTCAAAGGCCTAAAGAGCTTGAGGGTCACCCCGATTGAGTTCTCAGAGGAGTGCATCTGTAAGACTTCACTTCAGCACCCCAGAAGAGAGAAATGAGAGATATTACATTTGAGGGAAGAGCAAATCCTCCAACTATTCCCAGGGAAGTCAGAGAGAAGGTGTGTGCTTGCACAAAGTCTGGAAAACATAGTTTAGATTCCATATTATTACTATTATTCAGAAGCCTCTGCATAGGATGTGGTGTAGATTATCAAATGTACAGGCAATATGCAAAAGATGTGGAGCAGCCATAGATGACCCATTTCCACCAGATCTTCATTACTCATGTCCTTGCACAATGCCTGGCCCAAATCGATGCTCTACAGCTGTTGAATTGGATATGAATGAGTATAACATAAACAAGTAGGACTTCAGATCTGTTTCAACAAGAAGTTCACCTGGTGACAAAGTCTGCCACCCAGGAAACCGAGCTGTCACCCACACAGCTGAATGCATCACAGCCAAAGGTGGCCAGGGCAAAAGTGGATATGTGCCATACCCTAAAAGGGGATGGAAATGAGGACATATTTTTGTAAGAATAAATTCGTTTCTCATCACTAAGGTCTGAACTTGTAAATGTCAATGAAAAGTATACATTATAACTGCTATTCTCTTGGCAAATAGTTTAGCACGTTATCTAAAGAAAGCCAACTGGCTTCTGTGAGAAAACAAGCTAGTTATTGCACATGTGCCATCCTGACTGTATAACCACTGTGGCTTTGGTGTTGCTCCATGACATCATACCGTTTCTGTGGCACGCAGCGGAGTTGCATGGCGGTATCGCAGTAAGATAACTTACATAAAGAAATGGCTAAGACTGAAAGAAAGAATGTGGGGGGAAACCCTGGATGGGTGGAAGAGACTGATCTAGGCATCAGGGAGGGATTTTTGGGGAGAAGTGTTAGAGGGGAGAGACAGGCCAGGAATAAGGAACCTTAGCAGGAAGACCTCTCTCTTTTCCTGATAGCTCACTCAGAAGGGTGGGACTTAGGAGTTCCAGAAATCTTTCAAGAGATTTTATTTTTTATTTCTTGATTTTTCTCTTAATTTCCCCTTTGTTATTCCTTTGGTGCAGCTTTCATATATTATTACTATTTCTGCCAAGAGGAATCAGGGAACTTTTAGATTCCCTCTTGGCTCACATGTTGAGGGTACAAGCAAATCCCTACTCAACTCCTACGAGGGGCCAAAATGATTGTGGAGGTGAATTTAAGGGCAAGAAATGTTGGGGGCAGAGTTGCACTGTCATTCAGCTTTCCTTTCCTGATGGGAGAGTCTCCTTCCACTGGTAAGCTTGGAGGTTTAGGGTTTTATTTTGTGAAGCAAGATCACAATCCATCGACCATAATAACCAATAGTAGACAGTATTTATTCCTTGTAAAAAAAAATAACCAAAAACCAATCAAAATAGCAACTAGTATTTATTTAGCAATTTATTAAATAATGCCAGATCCTGTGCCACACCCTTTACATATTTTAACTTAGTAAATATTCCCCTAAAATCCCCTGCTTCATATAAGAATTTGCAGGTCAGAGAGGTTAAAGGAATGCCCCATGACCACACACCTAGGAGGTAAGGGAATCAGAATTAGCCTTGGAAGTTGTCACTGAATGCACCACAATGTTTGCTATAAAGATGGGCAGTGGGTGTCACCTCACACTGTTCTTGTCAGTTTTTAAACCTTATCAGACCCCTGCACTCTTATGGGGTAGAGGGTTCATCTTACCCCTCTCCTTGACTCAAAGGAATCCCAAAAGTGTTACTATAAGGTCATGCCCTACCTCACTTGCTCTTGGTCTGTCCTGGCTCTTGAATAAGCTCCCTTAGATGTCATACATGGCATCTGAGAGCTACTGTTCTGAACTGCTTTTGACCAAATCTCAGACATCCTGTTTCTTTTTCTCTTTAGTGAGTAGACCCAAACCACCTCAGGCTACACCTACCCATGGCTCTGACTTGAAGGGCAACAACAGCCAGGTTACTGAGCTCCAAGAGGCATTGTTTAGAGTCCTCTCCACAATTTTAGGTGCCTAGTCACTCCCTTATTAGCACAGACAGATAAGTACTGCCAAACAGAAATTCCCGTTTAAGTCTAAACCTCCCTATCCTAATAAATTTCAACATGGTTAAAATCTATCTCAGGTAATACACAGGTAATCAATAAGAATATAGTTTATCTCCCTTATCCTCTGTTAACACTTGCTAGCACAAGCTGGAACCCTGGCAGTAAATGAGGTGGGTTACAATTGATTTTCACCTTCCACCTGGAGTCACTAAGCAGCCTCCACTGATGCAGACACAGGGTGGCATTGGGATTGAGTTTACATCTTTTGTGGGATGAAAACAGAGCATAATTAAAACTGGGTACTTCCAGAGTCTTTGCCTGTGGAATACAGAAGCACAGGCAGGTAAGAACCCACCTGACTGAGACATTGAGAGCAGTTTCCCCTGTCCTGGGTGCAACACACTTCCAAGTTTGGGAGCAGATGCCTCCCAGTGATGATGACAGTGTGAAAGAATTACTGCTCTGAGACTCAGTCAAGGCAGGTCCTGGCCAATGTGGGCCTATGCCCTGATTTTAGCTAAGAGCAGCTACAGTTAATGGAATTTTTTAAAAGATAGGTCTGTAGACAGAGGTGGTGACAGCCAGAGTACAAGAAGGCTGTGATCCATCTAATTTCCCTGAACAGCAAAGGTCAACTCTGCCTTTTGTCCAAGGCAGAAAGAGCTTGCCTTGGATTAGTGTCCAGAACCAGAAAATAGAGTAAAGTCCCTTTACCTGCACAAGAAAATTCTATGATGACCTTCATGGCTGTGGCAACTAATAAAAAAGGCACTGATTTTCTGTAGCAACAATAACAGGGCATTCCAGCTCTGGTGCTCTTGTTGGCTTGTCGAGAATAAGCTTACCTCTGTGGGCAGTGTTTCTGAGTACCAGAAAGGCCTGATACCTGAGCTGGAGACCAAATGAGGATGAGATATGTGGGACATGACTTTAGCTTAAGGACCACATTGGGAGAAGCTAGGGCCTGATGACCAATCACAGCCCCCTACTGGAGCAGGTACCAGAGAAGAAACTCTTTAAAGCAAATAAAACATGGCCCCCTGAGGATACATAAGGTGGAAGACATTTCATGATTGCTTAGTAGACCCTGTTTTTCAAAGTGTGGCCCTCGGGCCAGTAGCAAAACCTGGGAACATCTCAGAATGGAGAATGTTGGGCCCCATTCCAGACCTAATGAAATGCAAGGTGACCTTATGTACACAAAAGTCTAAGCAACACCACTCTAGTCCAGTGGTTTTCAAACTGGACCGCATATTAGAATCACCAGAGGAGTGTCCAAAAATGCTGATCTTGAAGAATGGAGTGAATTCTGTGCCCATGAAGGTAACACTATGTTGGTGGAAGTCAAGTTCTCGGATGCAATCCATCTTCTCATGCAGTACCTCAAGAAGAACAGTTTGCATCAGGCATTAGCTACCTTGCAGGAAGAGACTACTATGTTTCTGAATACCATGGACAGCACTGAGAGTAGCTGGCGTTACTAGTAGCCATTGCGATACTGTTTTCAGGCTATACAGTCTCTGAAATTGCCAGAAAAAAAATCCTCATTGACCTCTATGAATGGGTTGTTCTGTAATGGATAGAGCTACATGAATTGGGAGCTCCCAGGTCACTCCTGAGACAGACTGACCCCATGATCATGTTAAAACAAACACAGCCAGAGAAGTATGTTCATTTGGAGAACTGCTTGGCCAGGTCTTATTTTAGTTCTCATGAGGAATGCCCAGATAGAAGTAGTCAAGAGCAGCTATTGCCCAGGCCTTAGATGGGGAAGTCAGTGTGGTGCCTCCACCTCGTCTCATGGCATTGCTGAGACAGAAATTGAAGTGGCAGCAGCACCAGGGCTTGCTTCGTCCTGGTATAACCATAGATTTGTTCTGAGGAAAAGCAGCTGTCAAAGATGTGGAAGAAGTTTCCTACACAACTAAACATGCATATTAGGTTTGGTCAGAAATTATATGTGGAGTGTGCTCAATTTTATCCAAATGGTCAGTATTTGGTCACTGGGTCTATTATTGGATTCACTGAAGTCTGGAACTTTATGACTGGAAAAATCAGGAAGGATCTTAATTAAGTAGCAGGCCCGGGATGACTTTCTGATGATGGATGATGCTGTCCTCTGCATTGCTTCAACAGCAGAAGTGTTGGCAATGGGGGCCCAAGAGGGACAGACCAAGGTATGGAAGATTCAGAGTGAACAGTGTTTCAGGAGATTTGAAAGAGCACACAGTAAAGGTGTGTCCTGTCTAAGCTTTTCTAAGGATAGCTGTCAGATCCTTAGTGCCTCTTTTGATCAAGCAATTAAATTCATTGTTTAGAATCTGGGAAAACTCTGAAGGAGTTTCGTGACCATTCCTCTTTCATTAATGAAGCAGCTTTTATACAAGATGGACCTTAGATTATTAGGGCATCCTCTGTGATGTGAAGATCAGGAATATGAAGACCGCAGAATGTTCAAATACCTTTAAATCCAGCACGGCAGGAACAGATAACACTGTCAACAGTATAATCCTGCTTCCTAAAAACCCAGAGCACTTTGTGGTTTGCAACAGATCAAATACAGTGGTCATCATGAACAGGCAGGGCAGATTGTCAGAACCATCGGGTCTGGTAAGAGAGAAGGTGGGGATTTTGTTTGCTGTACTCTCTCTCCCCATGGCAAATGGATCTACTGTGTAAAGGAAGACTCTGTTCTGTCTTAGCATAGTCACTGGCAAACTGGAGAGAACTCTGACAGTTCATAGGAAGGATGTGATCGGTATCACATACAACCTTCATCAGTACCTGATTGTTACCTACAGTGAAGATGGACTCCTAAAACTGGAAACCCTAATTCCTCTTGTCTTTTAAAACTTGCCTGAGAGCCTATACTTGGGGTGCCTGGGTGACTCAGTCAGTTGAGCATCAGACTTGATTTTGACTCAGGTCATGATCTCAGAATCCTGGAATTGCGCCCTGCCTCAGACTCCATGCTCAGCAGGCAGTCTGCTTGAGATTCTCTCTCTCCTTCTGCCTCTGCTCCTCCTCCCAGGCCTTGCATGCTCTCTCTTTCTCTAAAATAAATAAGTAAATAAATCTTGGGGGGAAAAAATAAAGCTCACTTGAGAGCATGTACTCGAATGAAGACTTATTCATGTATTGCTTTTTGGGGGGCCACCTTTTCTAAACGATTGTCTGAATTAGGCACAAGAATAATTTTAGGACAATTCATGTTCAAGTAGCAGTTACCCTTTTTTTATATATATTTGTTTAAGGTATTCATTTATCTGTTTCTAACTGGCACAGTCACTCAATGTTTTCAGTAGACTTCTACCTGGAGAGTGAAATATTGCTGTTTCTAGGAAAAAAATTGTACTCCTCTGATTACTTGAAATGGTTATTGAAACATACCTCCTGGGAAGCCTGGGTGGCTCAGTCAGTTGAGTGTTTGCCTTTGGCTCAGGTCAGGTCAGGATCCCAAGGTCCTAGGATCAAGTCCCTGCATCCGGGTCCTTGCTCAGTGGAGAGCCTGCTTCTCCCTCTGCCTGATGCTCCCCCTGCTTGTGCTCACTCTCTCTTTCTCTTTCTGACAAATAAATAAATAAATTCTTTAAAAAAATAACTCATACCTCTTGCAGTAAAACTTGTAAATAAGGAATTACCCATATTCAGTAGCTTTCTGCTGTTCCTTTGTTTTTCGATGTTAATAAATTTTACACCTTTAAGAAAAAAATCCTGATCTTTAACCTCCCCAGGGATTCTGATTAAATGGTCTGGGACACCAAATGAGCCCTGGGATTTTTCAAATTTCCCCAGTTGGTTCTAATTTGAAACAAATATTGAGAGCTATGTTCTATCCAGACAGATGGTCCTCTCTACAAGAAGAACCAGCAAGAAAGAGCAAGCTGGAAGGGTGGAGGTGATATTTGCAGACTCAGGCAGGTAGGCAGGTGGGCAATGAGAATCACAGACACCAAAAGGAAGTGTTAGGGCCCCAGGCACAGAACAGAATCTCAGAGACACAAAGTAGCTTCGGGTAGTGGGTAGCTAATCAAGACAGTCACATGGTATATCAAAAATGTGTCAGTTGGAGGACGTGTCAAGGAACAGAGCAGAACCTTAGTAACCAGGATGATGGCAGGGGTCAGAGAAAAATTACAGTCAGTTCTGATGTAACTCAGGTTTCAAAAACACAAGTTTATTCCAATGTAATTGATTTATTAAGGAACTGAGCACAAGGCAAGTTTCATTTTTGTTTATACATGATGACATCCATAGAAATACTAGGCGAAGAGCAAAACTGCCCTCAGCTGAAAGGAGCCACATTGGAGCACACACAATGCATACATATTCATGCCTCAGGTGCACTCTGTTCAGCATATGTCCACATTGTGTTAAAACTTTCCATCTGATCTCCCATCACCTTTCTTCTACCACATGACTCTCCTGCTCTAACTCACAAGCTACACTCCCATCCAGCTTGGCCTGAGACTTTTTCAAGGTATAGTGCCATATTTATTGCGGTTTGTATGTTTTTCTTGACCATTGAACATGTACAAAATGGTGCTATTATTTTTATTGGATTCCTACTTTTTTCTTCCTACCCTTTTGAGATAAATATTTTGAGTGTTGTGTCCCTAATCCCATTATACCCATAAATCCTGTGGAATTTGTTGTGCAGTTTTGCATAGCACTGTTGTTTTTTGAAGTGCTTACATTTCATTAGAGGAGAACAGACTGTAAAATCAAGTGGATTTGATGTAGATTCATTTCACTTCTAAGTCAATGCTCTGGAAATTCCCCTTAAGGACAGGATTAAGTAAAAGCTATGAATGGGGTCATTCTCAGCTCTGGAGAAAGAGAAGGTAGAGTGGGACAGGTTGTCAGGAAGTTCTTTGAAATGCCCAGTGGAGGGAATGGTATAATGTGGGTGCAGAGGGAGGAGGGTGCCAACTGATCAGAGAATAGAAAGGAGACCTCCTTGGTGACCTCACGTGCTTACAGAAGGGAGAAGATACTAGAAATCTAGATACTAGATCTAGAAGATACTAGATCTAGAAGATACTAGAATCTAGCTAAGCTCAGTGAGAAGCTGAAGAGTTTGGCCTGTCTTTTCCAAGTAATAAATGTGCTTTGTGAAGATTTGGAGGCAGAAAATTACCTGCTTGTTTTAGAAATAATAATATGATGCAGACATACAGGCTGAAGCAGGAGGTTAGTACCGTGACCTTTGTGCAGGTAACTGACTCTGAGTCTGAGGGTGCCTTCGGGAATAGGAGACTGCTCTCTCCTTGCCTCCTCAATGAAGCCTCCCAAAGAACTAGCTTATCCTGGCTCTGCTTCATTAACTCTTCATGCCTGAATCTGTCATGCAATGTCATGCCCTGAAAACACCTCTTAGGAAAGCCACCAAAAATCCTTTCAACCAGATTTCATCATACTTCCAATCTTTGTTTACCTTGGTCTTTTTCAGGTATTTCATTTTGTTGTGCCCCAACCCAATTCTCACAGTGGCCTCCTTTGCACACCAGGACAGCACTGCTTTCTGTCTCTCTTCCTAGTTTTCTGTCCATCCTATATTTGCTTGAGTCCCTGCCTCTCCCATTCTTAAACACAGGATTCTGTCATTGGCCTCTTCCCTTGTATATATCCTCACTAGGTCACTGTATTCACTTTTTTGATTTTAACAACCACCTACACTACAATATTCCTCAAACCCTTATTTTTAATCCAGATGTCTCTTTGGTAGTTCCATTTCCACTGAAAATTTCCACAAACATCTCAAATACTTCCTATTCAAAGACAAACCCATTGTGTGACTTCTCCTATTCAAACATACTCTTCCTGGATGTTGTTTCCTACTTTGTTGCATCCATGCAAGCGCCCAAGTCATCCTACACCTACAGCCACCAAGCCCTTCCTGTCTTTCTGTCCTAAGTTCCTCAGTTGTCCTTGCTTCTCCAGTCCCCCTGCCACTGATTAAATTCCACTTCTTACCATCACACACCTGGGTCATTTTCTCCATTTCAACTTTCTCAGACCCGTACACTAGGCTCCTCAAGAGACAGCTTTCAAAAATTCATATCTGATTATGTCATCTGATCAATCTGTCCAAAATCTCTGAATCTTGAGACTAAACACCCAAGTTTTTTACTTATTCCAGAAATTCTGCCATTTCGTGCCCCCTTGCAGTACTCTTCATCATTTCCTTCCTCAAACTTTACTAAGCAGAAAACCTGAATGATTGGTAGTTCCTCAAACTGCCTGCTCTGTGACTTTCACATGTTATTCTCTTTTCCAGGGGTGTGTTGTCCTTCTCTGCTCTTTGCCAGAGAATGTATTCTTACCTAAAACTTTACTAAAACATTACCTGAATCTCCCAGGATAATTAATTTCTCATTTATATTTATGATTTCTTTTTTAGTGTAATTTTATTTGTGTATGAACACAGTTTACCTGTTTACCGGTCTATGTCCTATGCTGGTCTGTGTTTCTCATGAATAATATCAGTACTAGATACATTAACAGAAAAAATCATAAGCTGAGTTTCTCAAAGTTGTAGATTGTGTCTAGCACTAATAAGTTTTCTTCCTGTTGATTAATTAAAATGATTGTCTTTATATTTTTTACATCCCTCTGCTCAGAAACATATACTCAGGGGAATTTTAAACCATTGTAGAAAATGTATGTGTAACATTGATATCCAATCAGGTGAGAAAAAAATTAATTAAAAACATCAGAACAGGAAAGGAAGGTGTAAAATAATCTCTATGACATAATTTTATATGGGGAAAATCCTAAAGACTCAACCCAAAACTGTTATATCTAATCAGTGAATTCACAGTTTGTAAAATTAACATACAAAAATCAGTAGCATTCCTATACATTAACAATGAAATTTTTGAAAAAACAATAAAGAAATTGATCCCATTTACAACAGCATCAAAAACAATAGGATGCTTAGAAATAAATTTAATCAAGGATGTAAAAGATCTCCATGCTAAAAACTATAAGAGTTTGATGAAAATCAAGGAAGATGCAAATAAATGGAAAGTATATTGAGAACATGAATTGGAAAAATTAATATTGTTAAAATGTCAATACTGCCATACGCCATCTACAGATTCAGGGTAATCCCTGTCAAGATTCCAATGGCATTTTTTACAGATGTAGAAAAAACACTCCTAATATTCATATGGAGTCACAAAAGAGCCTAAATAGCCAAAGATTTCTTAGAGCCTGATAGTCAGCTAAGGCTGCTGTACAAATGCTATATACTCAGTAACTTAAACAACAAAAATTTATTTCTCATAAATCTGTAGGAGTCCAAGATCTACGTGCTGGCCAGTTCAGTTCCTGGGGAGAGCTCTCTTCTTGGCTTGTCCATGGCCTTCTTCTCACTGTCCTCACATGGCAGAGACCAGAGACAGAAAACAAGCTCTCTCCTGTCTCTTTCTATTAGGCATTAATCCCATCGTGATGGCTTTATCCTCATGATCGAACTACTTTCCAAAGGCCCCACTTCCCAACGCCATCACCTGGGGATTATAGTTTCAACATACGAATTTTGGGGGCAGGGGACTCTGACATTCAGACCATAGCAAGGATCTTGTTAAGAACCAGTGAATCGCATGGTTGGGAGCCCATGTTACACTTTCTTTGACATAAAGTGGTCAGAAATAATGTAGTATGGCTATGAATGATTCCTTTAAACACAGGAATAGTGTTTCTAACAGGACACCTATGGTAGGAAAGTCAAATCCATAACTGAAGTGTGTGTCCATCCACAAAAGTCACTGGGTATGCCCAGTGGCCACCATGTGGCCAGGTAGTTCCTCTGAGGAATGGTGTCAGAGGGGATTTCAGGGTTGTCTGTGCTGTTGGCTTGCTGGTCATCCTTCTCCCTGTCTCTTATTTCCTGCTGCTGCTCACGGTTGTCCAAACCCCACCAGGGATCAATGTCAAGACATTCAGACTTCCTTATTTTAAGATGAGGAACTCCCACAGGGCACAGTCCATTCCCTTCCTCTGTCTCCTTCACTCCCCCTGAGCCCCAGCATCAAACCTTTTTTCCTATTTTCATTTGATACCTTTTTCATAGACACAACAATGTGTCATTGTGACTTTCACAATCATATGGGTGAGAATAAATGATTACTTTCATTTTATGACACTTATTTTATCTTGTATTTGATTACTAGGGTACTATCTTTTGATGGTTGATGCTTTTTATGCATTTCTACCTGCCACATTCTACCACATGCCTACCTCTTGCTGTCACAATCCATGGGAAGGTTGGAAATTGTCAATCACCAACTCCAGGAAGGTTAGTTACGGCTAAAAATCTAAACCCCTCCAATAGTCCACATATAAACATCAGCCAGTAAATAAAATGTATTTTCTCATTACCTGTGTCTAGTTCTCTTGCTTAATTATCAAGAATAAATGTAAATCACAGGAAGCTAGAATTCTACTGGCTTTCCATTATACAGTAGAATCTACTGGCATTCCATTATCCTGATTTCCAAATCAGGAAATCAGGCCTCAGGCACAGTAATAAAACAGAGCTAACAGTAGCAATGAAAGACAGAGCCAAGAATGTACAGGCTATCATGAGGGAAAGGAGCTACTGTTTCATTATTGTTGCTTGGTTATATTTTACTGTTTTATTTGTATGGAAACTATTTAGATGATAGAGAACACTCAAGATGCAGCAACTTCCCTTTTGTTGCTTCAACAGGAGAAAAGATAAAATTCAAATGCACACATTAGATTATTACCTTCTTGATAGAGCTTCATTGCTGGAGAAATGAACATCAAACTTGTTAATGATTTGTAAGAAATGCAAAAAACGTATTGCATGGTGCACTGGGTGTTATACGCAACTAATGAATCATCGAACTTTGCATCAGAAGCCAGGGATGTACTGTATGGTGACTAAGATAATATAATAAAAAAAAAAACATTAAAAAAAAGAAATGAAAAAAAAATGTCAACATCAGTGTCTTGGATTGCAATAATCCTGTGATTAACCTTTCAAGACGTTGAGCCTACAGCTCCAGATAGAAATTATATTTCTCACCCAGCAGGGTGTTTTCCATTAAATTAAAATGTTCAATATTTCTGCACGCATTAGCTTTACTAATTGAGACTAATCTAATGCTCTCAAAAGGCTGAAAAGCAAATATGCAGAAGCACAGATATTACAGGATTTTACTGACTGATTAGCACTGTGTTTCTATAAACAGGTGGCACAGTGGTTGGCCTGTTTGGTGGCACACTATTAGACCTTGATGAAAAATGCTAATTTTCATTTGTGTTAATGGCCTTTGACATCAGTGCTTCACACACTGCTTGCTGGCCTTCTCAGTGGGTACGGATGCCAGCCTCTCTCAGGATGGCTTGCCATTTGCATTAAGTATTCATCACAGAGATAAATAGTCATGGCCTGGCACAACACAAATTGTGGATTTGGAGAAATCAGAGCAAGCCCCTAGGGATGGAGAAGAAAGGAATGTGAGGGGTTTGCTTTCTCGAAATTCAGCGGAGTCTTTGCAAAGCTGCTGGATGATCATCATATACAGATGGCACAAATGCAGATAGACCACATTCGTTTAAATCAAGCCGTAAAACTCACTGTGTCTATCTGTGCAGGCATTCAGTAACTATTCATTTACTCCACAAATATTCTTCCAGTGGCTATACATACTAGGCACAGTTCCAGAAACTGCTCTCGTGTGGCTTGTAAATCTAGTGTAAGAATCAGATAATAAACATATAACTTTGTGTAAGCATAATCTCACAGAGAAAATTCCTGTCCCGTCATGGGAAGAGGATTTATTTAACAGATGCATACTAAATGTAAAGCGGAATATCCCCCTCTATGAATGAACTCTGCATGGGTGTTTTTGGAGGTGGGGAGCAAAAGTTGGGGTATTCCAGAATAGACCTGAATTTAAAAGGAAAGGAAAAAAGAATAGAAGAAAAAAAATTAAAATGAAGAGGGAAAGCATGAAAATGAGAGGAAAAGCGAGAACAATAAATGAAAAGAAAGTAAAGGGGAAGCAATCTCCTGTAAATGAACAGAGCCCCTGTGACTAGTGCCGGAGATTACTCTATTCATCCTGGAGGTTTGCTAGGTGCATGACATGCGTCTCATTCATTCCTCACACACACACAAACAGAATGATGAATATAAGATGCATACTTCATATCATACAATGAAAATGCTTTCAGCATGTGCCTGCAGGCATTATTGCACAAACATATCTTGTATGGAAAAGACAAGTGTGACATAGGTTTTGATGTCTACTAGCTTCCTGAGGAAATGTAGCAACAGATCTGCTTATGTATAAAAGGAGAGAGTATTTTCCATTGGCTTCTTTTAGAATCTCTCCAGGGGCGCCTGGGTGGCTCAGTCGTTAAGCGTCTGCCTTCAGCTCAGGGTGTGATCCTGGCATTCTGGGATCGAGCCCCACATCAGGCTCCTCCAGTGGGAGCCTGCGTCTTCCTCTCCCACTCTCCCTGCTTGTGTTCCCTCTTTCTCGCTGGCTGTCTCTCTCTCTGTTGAATGAATAAATAAAAATCTTAAAAAAAAAAAAAGAATCTCTCCAGAGATAATGATCTTAAACTATGCTTTTTTATTAGGTCTACTACAAATGATAACCTTACACTGGTAACAGAAGGAGTCAGTAAGGGTGGAAGGAAAGCCATTTTTGGTAACTCAAGTAAGTAAATCTGTCTACACAGGTTCCTGTCAGGCTTTAGGAGAAAGAGATCATTCATTCCAAATGTAACCAAATACTCATTATAGGTCTCCCGTGTGTCAGGATCTGGGTTTGGCTCTTGTGATAGAACAATTGAACAAGATTGGCAAGGTCTCTGCCCCATGCAACAACAATCTTCCATATTTGTCACCTGCCCTGCCTCTCAGTAGGAATCCACCCACAGGAAGGGGGGAGAGTGACCTGTTAGGGTCAGTTTTCAATCTCAGTGTTCCAGGGTTTAACCTTGAAAGCATAATTAGTGAGTCCTCTTCTACTTCTCTTTCTACTTTTTATGCTTTTTATTCTGCCAGGATGGATGAAGCCCTTCCGTTGGGGCCACTCCAAACACTGGTGGGAAACAAGATCTGTCCTGCTGTCTGCCCATCTCACTTTTTCTCTCATGCAGGGAAATGCTGCATGCATTATGCTGGTCCCCTCATCCCTCATCCATAGTAAGTTTTACAGTTGAAATGGTAATCAGAAGCAGTCTGGGGATGACATTTTGTTGAATGCCTAAATCCTAGGGTGATCTGACTGCACCCTCCTTTCCATGAGTTTTCTGAGAGCCATTATGCACCAAGGAAAGCAACCACAGCAAAGAAACATATTATGTGCAGTTGTGATGTTGGTCCCCAGATTCATTACAAAACTCCCACAACTTATAGAGGGACACACGATGGCTCTATTTTTCTAAGCTGAGGAAACTGAAGGATGCAGACCACATCTGGTCATTTCCCCCTAGCTTGGGTTGGGATCAGAGGATTTCATTCTCTTGAAGGCATCCCTACCAATCTCTCTGCCTAAAGCCCTCCTTAGTTAATTTTCCTAAGGTGGAGTGAGCATTGTAAACATACTCAGATGCAGGTTGAGCAGTATCTGACTATATTTAAACTGCATCTGTCTAAATCCCACATACTTCTAGCAGTATCCCTCCAAGGCTTAGTTCTGATCTTTGTCCCAGACTTTAATGTTGTAGTAATGACCGCTGGGTTCCCATATTAGTCCCTGAGAGGTCTTTTCTGCTGCATGTCCCACTTGTAACCACTTGGATCTGCGACGTCACTTGGTTGTCATTTCTGTGATGCTGTAGTGTTGTGTCCACCCCTCATGGTGTTTGGAACCCAGTCCTTAAAAGGCTCCTTGATAACAAATACCGTTGATATCCAAAAACAGACTTCCTGGAGTCCAAAGGACTCCCTAATTTCACATATCTTCATGCCTCTCTACTTCTGTGTTAATTGTTATGGCCACATTGGAGCTCCAGAGCCAACCACCACCTCAAACATTCATGTTTTGGCAAGCAAGCTTGCCCTGCGTAGCTGAATTTCTGCCTTCATGTCCATCCACCATCCCTCACTTTCCTGTTCTGCAGGGTGGTGTTCACTTAAAAAATAGAAGAGTCAGTTATTTTACCAGCAAATATGTGTTTATTTGAGAATTGTAACTAGAGATAAGCTATGGCAAAATCATAGACAAGTCCAATGTTAGGAGAGGAATGTTATTTTATAGAGAAGAGGGAAGTTGGGAGGGGTTCTTTTGAATGAAAGTCCATTGGAAAAAAGCAAAACTTCAGGGTGATGACAGTTTCTCATGGACTGTGTTAGAGGGATAGTCAATTTCTTACAGTAGATACAATGACACCTCTCCCTGCTGGGGCTTGTAATTGATGATTCTTTCCCATTGAGGATTCTTCTATTGACAACTGTACCTATAATTGGTATTGACTGGCAGGGTTACCTGTTTCAGTCTCCCCTTCCAGCATCAGGAGCCCACTTTAGTTAGGTTTCCCTTTATTAATTTCTTACATGGTAACATCCTATAGACAAGCTCCTGCTTCCTCCCCTCCATTCTATGTTGACACAGAGCAAGCAAACCTCATATGCAAATGACTTTCCTCCCTTCCTATAACTTTCCTCCCTTCCATGGTGCTCTCTGCACGTTTCAGATTCCCTGTACTTCAAGCCTTGTCAACTTCCCACCTGATCAAGATGTTCCTTCAAGAAGAGAAGACAAGAGATGTATTACTTCCAAAAGGCATTAAGCCAATCGGTTTCATTTTAAACCAGAATTCTCCATAGCGAAAGGCAAGCTTTCTTCATTATAGGAACATAGAGCATTGAGGATCAGGTGGGAGAGATGCTTGAGACCATAAGGATCTCCAGTAAGACAAAACCAGGGTTAGAGCGACTACACACTGGGATTCCTCTTCCCTGAAGATTCCTTCCAGCTTTCTGTCCTCAACCTGCTTTCTCTGTTATGCAGAAGAAGCCAGATCCTCCTTGGAGCCTGTTTCCAAACTTTACAGAGACTCAGGAGCTCTCCTTACTTTCAATATTTTTCAAATCCACACATAACAGTAGCAATGTTTCCAAACTTTACAGAGATTCAGGAGCTCTCCTTACTTTCAATATTTTTCAAATCCACACATAACAGTAGCAATGGTACTTTCATTATCTGTTGATTGAGAAAAAACATAATGGTGAAAAATTGTGAGATGCATTCAATAATTGTTTTTTATTTTTTATTTTATTTATTTATTTATTTATTTTTTTAAAGATTTTATTTATTTATTTGACAGAGACAGAGACAGCCAGTGAGAGAGGGAACACAAGCAGGTGGAGTGGGAGAGGAAGAAGCAGGCTCCCAGCGGAGGAGCCTGATGTGGGGCTCGATCCCAGATCGCCGGGATCACGCCCTGAGCCGAAGGCAGACGCTTAACCGCTGTGCCACCCAGGCGCCCCCAATAATTGTTTTTTAAATGTTGGATTTATTAAGCTAACAATCCACACACATTTAGAAATAGACCTACATATGGCCAAGAAAAGTTATGTGTTCAATCCACTGATCATGCATGGTGCACATTTGGCATCCAGATGCCTGGCTTTGATTCCACAGCCCTACAAGTGTCTACCTCACTAGGTCTATGTGTTTAGACTGTGGACAGATTTCCCACTGGTAATATGAGACTTCTTGGTTTATTCCAAAACGTTTGGCATCATGAAGACAGTCTTAGTCCTCTTTATCCTGCTGCAAACAGGATTTTTGGGAAGTGACAAGAGGCTCATGTGGCCAGTTTTGGAACCATGTCCCAGATGAGAACAGTGGGCAGGGGCTGAGGTCTGTCTCTAGAGAAGAGAAGGAAAGCCACTTTTCTCCTCAGAACAAAGCCAAATAACACTGTGCTCTGCATATTTATTTAGTCTCAATTGCTAGGGAATAACTGATCACCCCCCCATGGGGAGGAAAGCAATTTGGTCATCTTTCAAATGAAGTGTTTTCCTTTGACCATCCGAACAATGTCCTAGTCTTATTAAGTGAGGATCTGAATTTTCTTCCCTCCGTGATGAAATGTAAAAATTCCATTTATACAATAGAAAACATATTTTCACATTCCCCTTTATCCCTAAGGGAGGAAGAAGGAAGTTTTGATTAAAATCTTATCTATTCCCTCGATGAGGCAGTTGCTGGTATTTCCTTACCCCTTGCTGGTTTTGGAGAAATTGTTGCATACATCAGTTTACACTCTTTTTTTTTAATGTTTTTTTTTATTATTATATTATGTTAGTCACCATACAGTACATCCCTGGTTTCCGATGTAAGGCTCGATGCTTCATTAGTTGCGTATAACACCCAGTGCACTATGCAACACGTGCCCTCCTCACTACCCATCACCAGTCCATCCCATTCCCCCACCCGCTCCCCTCTGAAGCCCTCAGTTTGTTTCTCAGTGTCCATAGTCTCTCATGCTTCATTCCCCCTTCTGATTACCCCTCTTTCTTTATCCCTTTCTTCCCCTACCGATCTTCCTAGTTCTTATGTTCCATAGATGAGAGATATCATATGATAATTGTCTTTCTCTGCTTGACTTATTTCACTTAGCATTATCTCCTCCAGTGCCGTCCATGTTGCAGCAAATGTTGAGAACTCATTCTTTCTGATAGCTGAGTAATATTCCATTGTATATATGGACCACATCTTCTTAATTCATTCATCTGTCGAAAGACATCTCGGCTCCTTCCACAATTTAGCTATT
Organism: Ursus maritimus; assembly: GCF_017311325.1. Classification (NCBI taxonomy): domain Eukaryota; kingdom Metazoa; phylum Chordata; class Mammalia; order Carnivora; family Ursidae; genus Ursus; species Ursus maritimus. The sequence continues at coordinate 83,611,691 of NW_024426774.1, forward strand.
GTGGACAATGCTGCTATGAACATTGGGGTGCATATGGCCCTTCTTTTCACTACGTCTGTATCTTTGGGGTAAATACCCAGTAGTGCAATGGCTGGATCATAGGGGAACTCTATTTTTAACTTTTTAAGGAACCTCCACACTGTTTTCCAGAGTAGTTGTACCAACTTGCATTCCCACCAACAATGTAGGAGGGATCCCCTTTCTCCACATCCTCTCCAACATTTTTTATTTCTTTCCTTGTCAATTTTTGCCATTCTAACTGGCATAAGGTGGTATCTTAGTGTGGTTTTGATTTGAATTTCCTTGATGGCTAATGATTTTGAACATTTTTTCATGTGTCTGTTAGCCATTTGTATGTCATCATTAGAAAAGAATCTTCTGCCCATTTTTTGATATGTTTATTTGTTTCTCGTGTATTGAGTTTCAGAAAGTCTTTGTAGATCCTGGATACCAGTCTTTTATCTATAGCATCATTTGCAAATATATTCTCCCATTCCGTGGGCTGCCTCTGTGCAGGATACAAAATCAATCCTCAGAAATCAGTTGCATTTCTATACATGAATAACGAGACTGAAGAAAGAGAAATTAGGGAATCCATTCCATTTACAATAGCACCAAATACCATATGTTACCTTGAAATTAACTTAACCAGAGATGTAAAGGATCTATATTCTAGGAACTATAAATCACTCTTGAAAGACATTGAGGAAGACACAAAAAGATGGAAAAATATTCCATGCTCATGGATCGGAAGAATTAACATAGTTAAAATGTCCATGCTACCCAGAGCAATGTACACTTTCAATGCTATCCCGATCAAAATACCGAGGACATTTTTCAAAGAACTGGAACAAATAGTCCTCAAATTTGTATGGAACCAGAAAAGGCCCCAAAATGCCAAAGAACTGTTGAAAAGGAAAAACAAAGCTGGGGGCATCACAATGCCAGATTTCGAGCTGTACTACAAAGCTGTGATCACAAAGACAGCATGGTACTGGCACAAAAACAGACACACAGACCAATGGAACAGAAGAGAGAACCCAGAAATGGACCCTCGGCTCTTTCGGCAACTAATCTTTGATAAAGCAGGAAAAAACATCCGGTGGAAAAAAGACAGTCTCTTCAATAAATGGTGCTGGGAAAATTGGACAGCTACATGCAAAAGAATGAAACTTGACCACTCTCTCACACCATACACAAAGATAAACTCCAAATGGATGAAAGACCTTGATGTGAGACAGGAATCCATCAAAATCCTAGAGGAGAACATAGGCAGCAACTTCTACAACATTGGCCAAAGCAACCTTTTTCATGACACATCTCCAAAGGCAAGAGAAACAAAAGAAAAAATGAACTTGTGGGACTTCATCAAGATAAAAAGCTTCTGCACAACCAAGGAAACAGTAAAAAAAAAAATCAGTTTACACTCTTAATAAGTCTTCTGTGAGTCATCAGAATCATGACTTGTCAAAGACAAATCTTCTAAAGCAATATATTTTAAGATTTTTTTTTTATTTATGTGACAGAGAGACAGCCAGCGAGAGAGGGAACATAGCAGGGGAGTGGGAGAGGAAGAAGCAGGCTCCCAGCGGAGGAGCCCGATGTGGGACTTGATCCCGGAACGCCGAGATCACGCCCTGAGCCGAAGGCAGACGCTTAACAACTGAGCTACCCAGGCGCCCCTAAAGCAATATATTTTAAAGATAGGAAAACCTTCCAAAGATTTATACATCCACCTTTAAGGAAGAGATACAAATTAAACCTTCAATTTCCTTTCTGGAGCTCATGCATAAAATTCACTTCATGAGTCAGTTCTATTACTACGACTTGTGCAAAAGTCTAAATATACTGTGGTTTATTAATTTCATTTTCTTACAAAGGAAGCATTTTTTTCCAAAGGGACAGTTAATCCAATTAACTCCAGGAATGATCCTATCCTAAGTTCAGGTAATCATGGAATTGAACAATGGGCACCTCAATTCTCTCCTTACTTGAGAGAAATATGTCCATTCAGTATTTATTATTGAACATCAACTGTGCATCAGATTTCGGTAGCCATGGAAAGTGAATAAGACAAATTCCTGTAAGCTTGGGAGAAGCACAAGGGGCAAAGGAAGCACACAGGAGGTAACCAGTCCAATCTTGGGGAGATCAAAAAAATCTTTCCAAGGAAGGGACATCTCAATTGAGACCTAAAGAAAGAATAAGGGTTTATGGGGAAGTTATGCCAGGAATCCTCAAAGCAGGGACTACTCATTGGTGCCAGTAACTTTTGTCAAGGCAAGATAGCTACAAATGTAAGAGTAGGCACTGAGAAGATTTTATAGGAATTTACATTACCATGACATCCAAGCATGTGATCAGCAGGCTTATGTTTTGTCTTTTTTATTTGCTATTTTCTAATGATGGTTTTTTTATTGTACTTCATAAAAAATACTTGTCTGCTATGAATTGGAATTTGGTCTTTTCCCCTCCATTGATTTCAGAAGCAGTGATCTAGTCACTGATGTGCGAATGAGGGAAATTTGGGTAGAGGGTACAAGAGAGCAGATTCTGAGTTTACAGAGATGGTAGGCAAGTTCTGAGAGCTGTAGTTCCTCCAGAAACATCCACCGTCCCCAAGTGCATCTGCTTCTTTGTTTAGTCCATGACTCCTTTCTGTAATTTTCATAATTTATAACATTGTGCATGCTTTCCATTTGTCTGGCACTATATTAAAACTTTTTCTGTGCTACTTATTCTTTACAACCCTCTGATAAGTTAGATACTATTATCCTTGTTTTGCAAATGAGAGAAATAAGATTTATGAAAGTTAAGCAACTTGGCTAGGCTCAGATCCCAGACTCCACCCCAGAAATCTCTGACTCCACTCATTCTTCTAGTCCAGACTAAAATTGGTTATACCCCAGCCCCATAGACCTCCACATTCAGGACATCCTAAGAAGTTGCTAAGAAGTTTCCAATTCTCTCACCTCCATCACTACCCTCCGAATTGTCTCTCCTTCAAGCAATTTTGCTTGTTCAACACTACTTCAAAAAGAAATATGTCTATAACCCTAGAGTTGTTTCCTTTCCCTGCACAAGAACAAAGCTTTCAACTTGTTTACCTTAGATCTGCAGTGAAAGATGATCATGGTTTGCACTATCAAAAAACACACATATCATTTTGATTTCTGACCCATCTGACCCCAAGAACACTTGCTAGTGTAATTCTCTACCACCAGATTCTTGAAAACTTTTATGAGGATTCTCGCCCTCCCCCCTTTCTGGTCATTCCAAACTAAATCAGAGATGATGATGACTGCAATAAACTCTGGTGCTCCCGGAAATGAGGCTTTCTCTGACAGCGGTGTGCTGCTAGCTCATTACACAGCTGCTTTCCTTTGTACTTTGTACCGCCTCCTACAACTGTTCTCCAGGTCTTAAGGAGCTTGCCAGCTGACAGAGTAAATAAACAGCCATGCAATCTGATTGCAAAACTTTCTAAAATGCAAACATCTCTTGCAAGTACCAGGACAGGAAGCTTTTTTTGTTTTGTTTTGTTTTGTTTTGTTTGAGTATCTTTCAGTTATCAGAGAGGCAAACTCCCAGGAGTGCCTGTGGTGATAAAAGGCTTTGAGTCTATTACATAAAGGGATGACCATATGGACAGCTTCTCTGAAGGTAACAATGAATAGAGTTTTATTTCAGAGAATTTCGAAGAATATTCTAACAGGGGGAAAAAAGGTATTGGGGATTACCTAAAATAATCTAAGCTATTTTATAAATTTAATTGAAAAGTTTTCCCTTATACTCCTTCTGAAACATGTTATGAGCATATTCAGCCTGAAAACCATAGTTTTACCCTTAATTCTTTACTCTCCAGATTAAGCGGCTGGAGTGGGGGGAGAAGGGGTGTGAGAAGAATAATTAGCCTGGGAGGGGGAGCATTTTGAATTACTGCTGAATCAGATGGGAGCTCCAAATTCCATTTAATAAGATGATTTTCTTCCATTTCTTTTTTTTAAATAATTTTTTATTATGTCATGTTAGTCACCATACAGTACATCCTTAGTTTTTGATGTAGTGTTCCATGATTCATTGTTTGGGTGTAACACCCAGTGCTCCATGCAATATGTGCCCTCCATAATACCCATCACTGGCCTATCCCAATCCCCCACCCCACTCCCCTCTGAAGCCCTCAGTTTGTTTCCCAGAGTCCATACTCTCTCGTGGTTCACTCCCCCTTCTGTTTACCCCCCACATTCTTCCCTTCCTACTACTACCGATCTCCCTGCTATTCCTTATGTTCCACAAATAAGTGAAATCGTATGAGAATTGTCTTTCTCTGCTTGACTTACTTCACTTACCATAATCTCCTCCAGTCCCGTCCATGTTGCTGCAAATGTTGGGTAATCATTCTTTCTGATGGCTGAGTAATATTCCATTGTATATATGGACCACAACTTCTTAATCCAGTCATCTGTTGAAGGGCATCTCGGTTCCTTCCACGCTTTGGGTATTGTGGGCAATGCTGCTATGAACATTG
>NW_024426774.1:83616228-83631241 GCF_017311325.1 Ursus maritimus
CAATGTTCATAGCAGCATTGCCCACAATACCCAAAGCGTGGAAGGAACCGAGATGCCCTTCAACAGATGACTGGATTAAGAAGTTGTGGTCCATATATGCAATGGAATATTACTCAGCTATCAGAAAGAATGAGTTCTCAACATTTGCTGCAACATGGACGGCACTGGAGGAGATAATGCTAAGTGAAATAAGTCAAGCAGAGAAAGACAATTATCATAGGATTTCTCTCATCTATGGAACATAAGAACTAGGAAGATCGGTAGGGGAAGAAAGGGATAAAGAAAAGGGGGGGTAATCAGAAGGGGCAATGAAGCATGAGAGACTATGGAGTATGAGAAACAAACTGAGGGCCTCAGAGGGGAGGGGGGCGGGGGAATGGGATAGACCGGTGATGGGTAGTAAGGAGGGCACATATTGCATGGTACACTGGGTGTTATATGCAACTAATGAATCATCGAACATTACATCGGAAACCGGGGATGTACTCTGTGGTGACTAACATAATATAATAAAAAAAACATATAAAATAAAATAAAGATTTTGCAATGTTTGATTATTTTCTTTTTTTTCAAAATAGTGCTTTAAAGCAAATCCTAGATATTGTGTCATTCCCCACTCCCAATGTACTTTAATGTACATCTCTAAAAAATACATTTTCTCATATAACAAAAATAACAACAAAATTAGTAATAATTTGATAATTCCTGTACATTAGTAGTAAGTCCATAATAAAATTTCCTCAATTATCTAAACAATAAAAGGTATTTTTACAGTGGGTTTATTTAAATCAGGATCTAGCAGAGTTCACATAGCATTTGGCTGTCATGCCTTTTTTTTTAATATTTTTTTATTATATTATGTTAGTCACCATACACAACATCCCTGGTTTCTGATGTAAAGTTCGATGATTCATTAGTTGCGTATAACACCCAGTGCACCATGCAATACGTGCCCTCCTAACTACCCATCACCAGTCCATCCCATTCCCCTGCCCCCCTCCCCTCTGAAGCCCTCAGTTTGTTTCTCAGAGTCCATAGTATCTCATGCTTCATTCCCCCTTCTGATTACCCCCCTTTCTTTATCCCTTTCTTCCCCTACCGATCTTCCTGGTTCTTATCTTACATAGATGAGAAAAATCATATAATTGTCTTTCTCTGCTTGACTTATTTCACTTAGCAATATCTCCTCCAGTGCTGTCCATGTTGCAGCAAATGTTGAGAACTCGTTCTTTCTGATAGCTGAGTAATATTCCATTGTATATATGGACCACAACTTCTTAATCCAGTCATCTGTTGAAGGGCATCTCGGCTCCTTCCACGATTTAGCTATTGTGGACAATGCTGCTATGAACATTGGGGTGCATATGGCCCTTCTCTTCACTACGTCTGTATCTTTGGGGTAAACACCCAGTAGTGCAATGGCTGGATCATAGGGTAGCTCAATTTTTAACTTTTTAAGGGACCTCCACACTGTTTTCCAGAGTGTCTGTATGAACTTGCATTCCCACCAACAATGTAGGAGGGATCCCCTTTCTCCACATCCTCTCCAACAATTGTTTCTTGCCTTGTCTATTTTTGCCATTCTAACTGGCGTAAGGTGGTATCTCAGTGTGGTTTTGATTTGAATTTCCCTGATGGCTAATGATTTTGAACATTTTTTCATGTGTCTGTTAGCCATTTGTATGTCATCATTGGAAAAGTGTCTGTTCATATCTTCTGCCCATTTTATGATTTGTTTATTTGTTTCTCACGTATTGAGTTTGAGAAGCTCCTTGTAGATCTTGTTTACCAGTCTTTTATCGTAGCATCATTTGTAAATACCTTCTCCCATTCCGTGGGCTGCCTCTTAGTTTTTTTGACTGTGTCCTTGGCTCTGCAGAAGCTTTTTATCTTGATGAAGTCCCACAAGTTCATTTTTTCTTTTGTTTCTCTTGCCTTTGGAGATGTGTCATGAAAAAAAGTTGTTATGGCCGATGTCGTAGAGGTTGCTGCCTATGTTCTTCTCTAGGATTTTGATGGATTCCTGTCTCACATCGAGGTCTTTCATCCATTTGGAGTTTACCTTTGTGTATGGTGTGAGAGAGTGGTCAAGTTTCATTCTTTTGCATATAGCTGTCCAATTTTCCCAGCACCATTTGTTGAAGAGAATGTCTTTTTTCCACTGGATGTTTTTTCCTGCTTTGTCAAAGATTAGTTTCCCAAAGAGCCAAGGGTCTATTTCTGGGGCGTTTATTCTGTTCCATTGGTCTATGTGTCTGTTTTTGTGCCAGCACCATGCTGTCTTTGTGATCACAGCTTTGTAGGACAGCTTGAAATCCAGCAACGTGATGCCCCCAGCTTTGTTTTTCCTTTTCAACAATTCCTTGGGAATTTGGGGCCTTTTCTGGTTCCACACAAATTTAAGGGCTGTTTGTTCCAATTCTTTGAAAAATGTCATCGGTATTTTGATCGGGATGGCATTGAAAGTGTAGATTGCTCTGAGTAGCATAGACATTTTAACTAAGAGGCATGGAATGAGCATGGAATATTTTTCCATCTTTTTGTGTCTTCTTCAATGTCTGTCAAGAGTGATCGATAGTTTCTAGAATATAGATCCTTTACGTTCTGGTTAAATCATCTGAGATATCGGATGATTTTTGGTGCTATTGTACATGAAATCAATTCCCTAATTTCTCTTTCTTCAGTCTCATTGTTCATGTATAGAAATGCAACTGATTTCTGAGCATTGATTTTGTATCCTGCCACATTACTAATGGCTCTATAAGTTCTAGTAATTTGGGAGTGGAGTCTTCTGGGTTTTCCACATAGAGTATCATGTCATCTGTGAAGAGAGACAGTTTGACTTCTTCTGTGCCGATTTGAATACCTTTTATCCCTTTTTGTTGTCTGATTGCTGTTGCAAGGACTTCTAGTACTATGTTGAATAATAATGGCTAGAGTGGGCATCCTTGCCGTGCTCCTGATCTTAAGGGAAAAGCTTTCACCTTTTCCCCATTGAGAATGATATTCACTGTAGGATTTTCATAGATGGTTTTTATGAAATTGAGGAATGTACCCTCTATCCCTGCACTTTAAAGGGTTTTAATCAGCAAAAGATGTTATATTTTGTCACAAATTTTTTCTGCATCAATTGAGAGGATCATATCATTCTTGATTCTTTTCTTTTTGATATTATCTAACACACTGGTCGATTTGCGAATGTTGAACCACCCTTGCAACCCAGGTATGAATCCCACTTGGCCGTGATGGATAATCCTTTTAATGTACTGTTGGATTCTGTTAGCTAGGATCTTGTTGAGAATTTTAGCATCCATATTCATCAGGGATATTGGTCTGTAATTCTCCTTTTTGATGGGGTCTTTGCCTGGTTTGGGGATCAAGGTAATATTGGCCTCATAGAATGAGTTTGGTAGCTTTCCTTCTGTTTCTATTTTTGAAATAGCTTTAGGAGAATAGGTATTATTTCCTCTTTGAATGTTTGGTAGAATTCCCCGGGTAATCCATCAGGCCCTGGACTCTTGTTTTTGGGGAGGTTTTTGATCACTGCTTCAATCTCTTCATAATTAATTGGTCTATTTAAATAATCAATTTCTTCCTGTTTCAGTCTTCGTAGTTTATAGGTTTCCTGGAAGGCATCCATTTTGTCCAGGTGTTTAATTTATTGGCATAAAGTTTTTGATAAAAGTTTCTAATGATCCTTCCAATTTTACTTGTGTTGGTTGTGACCTCTCCCCTTTCATTCATAATTTTATTAATTTGGGTTCTTTCTCTATTCTCTTGAATAAGTCTGGCCAGTGGCTTATGGATCTTATTTATTCTTCTGTTCCAGCTCCAGCTTCTTGAGGTGAGAATATAAAAACTGCACTTTAGATTTTTCTATTCTTTTGAGTGAGGCTTGGATGGCTATGTATTTTCCCCTTAGGACTGCCTTTGCAGTGTCCCATAGGTTTTGAACTAATGTGTTTTCATTCTCATTGGTTTCCAAAAATTGCTTAAGCTCATTTTTAATTCCCTGGTTTACCCAATCATTCTTGAGCAGGATGGTTCTTAGTTTCCGAGTGTTTGAGTATCTTCCAAATTTTTCCTTGTGATTGAGTTTCAGTTTCAAAGCATTGTGGTCCGAGAATATGCAGAGAATAATCTCAGTCTTTTGGTATCGGTTGACACCTGTTTTGTGACCCAGTATATGATGTATTCTGGAGAAAGTTCCATGTGCTTTGAAAAGAATGAGTATTCTGTTGTTCTGGGGTGTAATGCTCTGTATATACCTATGAGGTCCATCTGGTCCAGTGTGTCATTCAAAGTTCTTGTTTCTTTGTTGATTTTCTGCTTAGGTGATATGTCTATTGCTGAGAGTGGAGTGTTGAGTTCCTCTACTATTAATGTATTATTATCTATATGTCTTTTTATTCTGGTTAAGACTTGGCATGTGTATCTAGCTACTCCCCCATTTGGGCATAGATATTTATAATTGTCAGATACCACCAAAAAACATTGGATACATCCTTTAAGAATAATATAGTGTCCTTCTGTATCTCTAACTACAGCCTTTAGTTTATTTATTTATTATTTATTTATTTATTTATATATTTATTTTTATAATAATTTTTTATTATGTTAGTCACCATACAAATGGCTAACAGACACATGAAAAAGTGTTCAAAATCATTAGCCATCAGGGAAATTCAAATCAAAACCACATTGAGATACCACCTTACACCAGTTAGAATGGCAAAAATTGACAAGGCAGGAAACAACAAGTGTTGGAGAGGATGTGGAGAAAGGGGATCCCTCTTATGCTGTTGGTGGGAATGCAAGTTGGTAGAGCCACTTTGGAAAACAGTGTGGAGGTCCCTTAAAAAGTTAAAAATTGAGCTACCCTATGATCCAGCAATTGCACTACTGGGTATTGACCCCAAAGATATAGACGTAGTGAAGAAAAGGGCCATATGCACCCCAATGTTCATAGCAGCACTGTCCACAATAGCTAAATCATGGAAGGAGCCATGATGATCTTCAACAGATGAATGGATGAAGAAGATGTGGTCCCTATATACAATGGAATATTACTCGGCCATCAGAAAGAATGATTACCCAACATTTGCAGCAACATGGACAGGACTGGAGGAGATTATGCTAAGTGAAAGAAGTGAAGCAGAGAAAGACAATTATCATATGGTTTCACTCATGTACTGTCTTTAGTTTAAAATATAATCTGTCTGATATAAGAATTGCTTCCCCAGCTTTCTTTTGAGGTCCATTGGCTTGAACAATGGTTCTCCATCCCTTCACTTTCAGTCTGGATGTATATTTAGGTTCAGAATGAGTCTCTTGTAGACAGCAAATGGGTGGGTCATGTCTTTCTATCCAATTTGCAACCCTGTGTTGTTTTATGGGAGCATTTAGGCCATTCACATTGAAAGTGATTGATTATTGAGAGATATGAGTTTAATGATGCCGTGTTGCCTGTGAAGTCCTTGTTAGTATAGATTGTAGATTTCCATTCTCTATCACTCTTGGGGTCTTTTTACTTTTATAGAACCCCCCTTAATATTTCTTGTAGGCCTGGCTTTGTGGTCACATATTCTCTCAGTTTCTCCCGGTTTTGGAAGGTCCTTGTCTCTCCATCAATTCTGAATGACAGCCTTGCTGGATAAAGAATCCTTGGCGGCATGTTCTTCTCTGTTAGAGCTCTGAATATGTCTTGCCAACCTTTCCTGGCTTGCCAGGTCTCTGTAGACAGGTCTGATGTTATTCCGATGTTCCTCCCTCTGCAGGTTAGGATTCTCTTCCCCCTGGCTGCTTTCAAGATTGTATCCTTGGATCTAATATTTGTGAATTGCACTATTATGTGACATGGTGTTGGTCTGTTCTCATTGATCTTGGGAGGGTCCTCTCTGCCTTTTGGACACAAATGCTTGTTCCCTTTGCCAGATTAGGGAAGTTCACAGCTACAATTTGTTCAAATATCTGTCCTAGACCTCTCTCTTTCTCCACCCCCTCGGGGATGCTGATGATTCTGACATTGGAACCTTTCATTGAGTCAGTAATCTCCCATAATCTATATTCTTGAAATTGGATTTTTTTAAGCCAAGTTTCTGTTCTTTCCTTCTTTTCTATCATCCCATCTTTCAATTCACTAATTCGTTCTTCTGCCTCATTTACCCTGGCCGTCAGAGAATCCAGTGTAGACTGCATTTGATTCATAGCATTTTTAATTTCTTCCAGATTCATTCTCACTTCTGCCCTTAGAGATTCTATATTCTCGTTAATATATTCTTTAATGTTTTTTTCAAGCCTACACATCATCTTGACCATTGTTACTCTGAACTCCATTTCTGACAATTTGGTTATATCCATATCCATCAGTTCTGTGGCAGAAACCACAGTCTCTGTCTCCTTTCTTCACTGAAGATTCCTCCTCCTCGTCATTCTGATGAGAGGTTGCGGGGATGCACAGAGCCCAAATTATTGACCAGGACCCAGGCAGTGTGCACTTGTTTAATAGGAACCTTAGGGATGTGGTCTTCTTGATTTTTCAGCCTGCCTTCTGGGGGAGGGGCCTGCCACGCTGATACTCAGGCAACCGTGTTTGGGTAGAGTTACCCAGTCCCCTGCAAGGGGGGGTGGGGTTGGGCACAATGTGAACTGGTATTTCCAGGCTTTTGTTCTCTGGTGGCTTTCGCTGGAGGTTTTCTATGACTCTTCCGAGAGCCAGAGAAGCAGGGGCCCTATCCTAGCCTCTGTCTCAGATTAGAGAGATCGCAGTCCGCTCTCCACTGAGCTCTCCTGGCCACTTCAACTCTGTTTCTGTCTGTGCTGCTAAAAACCCTGCAGTGTCCAGGGATGTGTGCCCCACAGCCACTCATAGCCCTTGCTTCCAGGGCCAGCACATCTCTGTCCTTTGTGCTTCTAACACCGCCAGCTGCCCCTGGTTCCTGCGTGCACTCTGGAGCTCCCTGTTTCAGTGTGGTTCGCGTGTGCTCCAGAGCGCTGGTTTTCAGTCTGGTCCCTCTTGCACTCCCGAGCTCCCAGTTTCAGTCCGGTTCCAGTGAGCACTCCGGAGCTCCAGTTTTCAATCTGGTCACACGTGCATTCCCAGGCTCCCAGTCTCAGTCTGCTTTCTCAGTGGCTACAGGTCCTCGAATCCAGCCCTCTCCCCAGTGCAGGTGGCTACTGCTTCCTGGCGCCTGAGCGCTCGGCTCCCTCCCCCTTCCATTTATCTTCCTATATCTGTGCGCAGATTCAGAGCTCCCTGCTTCCTACCTCAGTACTCAGTGCTGGAGATGTTTGTTTGTAGAGATCCAGATGTATCTTCCTATGACTCAGGCTGAGTTCGTGGTTGTTCAGGATGATCTGGTAGATATCCAGCTTGATTCAGGGGACCAGCTGGAAAAAGGTCCCCTACTCCTCTGCCATCTTTTTCTGACTGATTTTCTTCCATTTCTATTTTGACCTTTACCTAGCTTCATTTCAGCCATATCATTTGATGCCATATATCATGCTTACTATTTTAGTCAGGTTATGGGATCTCTTTGTTGCTACAGAATATCTCATTTCAATGATATTTAAGTCTAGGACTTTACTACCTACATAACTAAAGTAAAAAGTGAGCTAATTCTAGTAAGCTAGCATTATTTTCCCTTATTTTCCAGATTTCTGCTCTAATATTTTGCTTTTTTTTTTTGCCTCAACTATCTGGTATTTTGGGGTTGTTTAGTTGATTTGATAATTAGTTGATTAAAATAATTTTCTTTCCATGTCTGAAATACAACAAAAATAATTAATGTTAAAATTTGCCTTGTTAAGATCACTCATCGCAATATCCTTAAGTTGGATCTGAAATACTTAGATGACTCCCTGCAAATTCTGACTGGCAGGCTTCAACAAGAACCATGTCCTTGCACTTCCTCATTTTCTCCTTCACAGATTCAATAATGCTGCCTTCCTAAGTGCTTGATTCCTTTCTCTAAAAATAATAGGTGGTAATGGGAAGATTGAGACAACTCAAAGAATGTGGGGGACTTATTTTTATTATTTTCACTAATATTTTGTGATTTATAAAATTAATATTTAGTGTTTCTTATATTTGTCTTCAGAGTGTCTTGTAGTTTACAGTGCCCATTCATGTACATTATTTAATTTATCTTCAGAATAATCATATGAAAATCTTTTGTAATCCATATGTGTGTTCCAGTTAATTTTATCTAAAACACAAACACTGAATTTTCACTTCATAATGGAAATTCTGAGTACAAGTGTCTTTCATGTGACCTGCTTTCCGCAACTGTTTCAACATGGAGTGGTTCCACCTTTATTCACTATCACCTCTTATGTAGAATGCTATAGAGCAGTTTTGGATTACCTGGATACCAGATATGTATCAGGTGATAGGAGTCCTTATCCTTGTCACAAGCCCATTTTCCAATTTCTAAAAACTAATTTAATTTTGAAATTCTCATCAACTTATAATGTTCAATAATACTATTCTTCCAGAAGAAGCAGAGTGGAGGGTAGTGGATCTCAACCACATGTACGTTAGACCCACTCAGACATGAGGCAATGTGTTAAAATGCCAGCGCCCTACTCCAAGCCAAATGCCAGTGGCTCCTACTCAAAGCCAAATAAATCAAAATTCCTGAGGGTGGAGATGGGCACTAGTCATTTTTTTGTAAATACTCCCCAGGTATTTGTAATGTACAACCAGGTTTGAGAACCACAATGCAGTAGAAAGGTTTCCAGCTTTTAATTCAAAAATATCTGTCTAGTTACCTGTGCTATAAATTAGGGTAATTTACTATTTTTTTTCTGAACCTCAATTTTCTTATCCATAAAAATTTGAATAATGGTTCTTGTCTCACGAGGTTAATGAAAGAATTACATGAAAGAGCGTATGTGAATGAGCCCAGCACAGTAATGGTCAAATAGTAACTTTTCAATAAATAATAGATTCCTTCCCTTGTCCTAGCTAACATTTGAACCTGCATTTCTCTAAGAATCACAGTATTAGAAACATGATGCCCTATGTCATGTAATCAAAGATAATCATATCTGCTTATGTTTTCTGAATAACAAGCCACAGGGTTTTCTAGAAAAGAAGAAAAGAACCTTTTGCATGTATTACATTCATATATGATGGAGAACGAGAAATGCCCTCCAAACAACCAGAGTATGATTTTCCCAGTGGACAACAGCAGATCTAGTGCTTAAGCACTAAAACTTAGAGCTTTTGAAACTGCCTTTATCAATAGCATATTTAAATTCAGTGCTAAGTATCATTTTGGAAAAGGTCCAGAAATGTACAGTAAGTCCTCATTCTATGAGAATCTGTCACAAAGCACATAAGGCTTAAAAACCAGACTGAAGCCAAATGGAACTTCAAGGCCAAAGTCAAATTTTGAATTATTCCCTGGCCAACTACTAACAAGCACTTAATATGTCTAACTTGAGAGGCCACAAAAAAATTTCATCATCCACTATCTCATTTTTATTTTGTTATTTGATATTTATAATCTACAGCATGAAGGCAAGTTAAATGTCCCAGAAGAGGGAATAAATTCAGAAATTAGAAATACAAGAAACTAATAAAACATAGTTATTCTGACTCCATGGTTTAGGAGTAAGTAATGATTTTATCCAGGAATGACCAGTCACTAAACAGATCAATAATGTAATTGAGATGAGTGAAAAATGTTTCACCTATTTAAGAAGACAAGGTGATTTCAAGGCCATTGGTATACACATTGATGGGCTTCAATCCACCTGATGTTTTTCTTGGATTGATGTAATGTTTGTTATTGAATATTGAATTGCATTCTTCAAAATTTCTATAACTTGGACTTTACGTTAACTTAGGGCAGCCCTTTATCCCACCTAGTCCAAATACATGACTCTTTGGTGTTGGCAATAATTCAGGTAGTTCAGTGCTATGGACAAAATGATTGTGCCCCCCCCCATCCTTATGTTGCAGCCCTATTTTCCAGTGTGATGCTATTTGGATATGGGGCCTTTGAAAGGTAATCAAGCAATGGTGGCACCTCATGATGGGATTCGTGTCTTCAGAAGAAGAGACACCAGAGAGTCCAATCTCTCTCTCTCTCTCTCTCACTCTCCCTCTCTCTCTCTCTCTCTCTCTCTCTGCCATATAAGCACACAGTAAGGTAGTGGTACCTACAAGTCAAGAAAAGAGGCTTCAGAATGAAACCAGCTTTGTCACACTTTGGTCTTGAACATCCCAGCCTCCTGAACTGTGAGAAATAAATGTCTGTTGTCTAAGCCACCCACTCCTTATTATTTTGGTATAGTTGCCAAGCAGACTGATATAAATGGGTAAATAGTGACACAGGGAAGTAAAGAAGCTGGAGCAAATCCAGGAGTGCTCTTTATAGTTGGACTCCTCTACCCCAGCTGATGCTACTCAGTGGAATTAATAGAGATAATTACTTGTGGTTGGATGCACTACTGCCTTCCTAAATTATAGTCATCTTTCATTAATATTGGTCATATATTACTTGTGATTACCTGTATCTAGAAGAGCTGTCCTAAATGTAGGTTAGTGAAGAGCAGAGCAGGTTCTTGCTAATAGAATTACATGTTTCAGACTGAATTAACAATTAATCATCCATCCTTATCATTTACTAAAGGGCAAGCCATCTATTCCATATGGAACAATAATTATATACCTTAATTATAAGAACTTAAAAATGAATACATAACTTCTTAAGAGAGGAAGCCCAAGAAGCTTCCATGGCTGTTTTTAAAATCACTTGCTAGCCAACCTCAAGTTCTTATTATCTCATATACCAAGCTTACTCCCTAAAGCAGTGGTTCTTAAAGTGTGGTCCCCTAACCAGCAGTATCAGAACCTCTGGGGAATTTATTAGATATGCCCTACCCCAGAAACTGAACCAGAAACTCTGGGCATGGGGCCAGAAATGTGAGTTTTAACATCTCTAGGTAGTTGCATGCACACTAAATGTGAGGACCACTGCCCTAGAGCAAGGCGATACCTAAAAACAAGCATTAACCACGTCAGACACTGTCAATGATCACAAGAAACTGTGTTTACAGACACTGTTAGTTATGGCAGGCTCCCTCCAATATTATCTGATGTCCCACTCTGAAGGAAGATGGCCTATTATTCAAAAACCATTTTTAAGCACCTGTTTATTACAATACATAAAAGGAATAAGGGCTATTCAGACAAATCCTTGTACTTGGAAAAATTACATGATAAATCATTGTAGAGGACAATAAACACACCAATCACTGCCAAAATCAGTCCAAATAAATAAAAAAATTTAGAATCAGTAAACAAAGAAACCGAAGTATTCACCTGGGATAGTTGCACACAAAATTTAAGGAGAAAGGAAAAGGAAATATGGGGATTCATCTTCATCTTCTGTTCATTTGGGCACATGGAATACACACCGGGTAGCCAGGGAGCAGCCTATTATAGTGGGCAGTTTCTGTATCCAGGGGGAAGGTGATCTGGGTTTGTGAATCAATTCCACTGCAGGGTTGTCATGGATGACCTGCACGCCCAAGCCCACCTCACCTCTTGGCCACTCTTGACCATCACAGGCTCAGCTTTAGTCCCAATGTCTTAGAGACTGGAAACAGGTTCCATTGGCCTGTCTGATGTCCTGACACTATTTTCTGCTACAGGGAAGCACTAGTGTCTCCATCATGTGATATGGTAGGGTCTTTCTAGCCCTGAAACACACTTCTCCCTACCACTACTACAACATTTTTTATCTGAAGTAGACTTGAGCCTGAACTACACTTTTACCCAATGCAGTTGCAACCCTGCTCAGGTCCCCAGGCCCTGTCCTATACAGGCTTGATTTGCTCTCCTTTTCAATCTGCCCACAATTTGGGCATTTCCAAGTTTCTTGTGCCCAAGCCTATCTTTGTCCAAACATATCTCCCTTGCAAGCCTTATCTGGTCATCTGAAATTTTTACATTACTAACTTTATTTGGAGTTACTGAAATTCCCTGCTTACCTGAAAATGTTATCAAGGAATAAAACCCATTAAACCATTTTCAGCCACTAAAATATTTTTGTTTGTTTGGTTTTCATTGTGTTTTGTTTGAGACTAACTAGAGACACCATTCTTTATTTGAAATACCATCCCTGAATCAACAGAGATATTTCTACCCTTTCTACCATTCCTGAATCAACAGACATTTCTAGAACAAACCTTTTAAAATTTACCCCAGATAAA
Organism: Ursus maritimus; assembly: GCF_017311325.1. NCBI lineage: Eukaryota > Metazoa > Chordata > Mammalia > Carnivora > Ursidae > Ursus > Ursus maritimus. The sequence continues at coordinate 83,628,457 of NW_024426774.1, forward strand.
ATAAAAACAAGCATTATTAAAACTTCAATTTTTAAAAATTGTATTTCTCCCCCTAAGAATATGGTTATTAAATTATATAATTCTTCCTCTCATCATTTGTGTATATTAATGTAACATACATAATACATGTTACATATAACATAATGTTTATATATAAACATATATATAACATTTATAAACACATATATAAAACACATATATAACTTAATATATAACATAACATATGCTATACATTACATCTTACACATGCTATGTATGTGTGTAAAACTTCATTACCTCTCAATCTCTATGAATTCCTAGGCAATTTCTTTGTCATTGTGTGTTATTGTGTATCTGGAAAGCAGCCACTAAAATCTTAACTCAAATGAAATTATTGGGTAACAGTCCAGTTAATACCTAGAGAGAATGGAACATTAGACAACATTTTCTCCGGAAGCAGTCCCCAACATAGAATTTAAAATTCAGGGTGGTACACAGTATAAAGACTGGTAGAATCTTCAGGTGAATGGTCCTTCATGGCCACTAAGAGATCGAAAGTTTCTGAGAGTCATGTGTATTATTTTAAGAGAAATGTGGAAAAAATACAGACCTTAGCATCATCTAAACTTTGCAGTATGATCTTTAATTTTTTAAACCTTGGTTTCCTTATCTGTAAAAGTATATATCATAATATCTATTTTGCAGTGTTCATGTCCAAATTAAAAAGAAAATATTGAACTGCACCTGGAACAAGAAAAGAAAAGGAAAACAGTTTATTTCAACCAACACATCTGTTAGCTATGAACTTTTCTACCTTCTGTAGCTTGTACCTGCAGGCCCCTAAGGCAGGTAATGAAATGGGTTAATTGGAGAATCAGGACACGTAAGGGAAACACAAAGAGCCCAACCATTGAGAATCCTGCACAAACAAAGCAGAACCATGAAAATAACTCATGGATCATTTTAGGAATCACAAAACCTCCCATTGAATAGGACTCTAAAAGGTCATCTCACCCTAATTCAGAAACTCTGGTGAGATTTTTCTCCCCACATTCTCTGTCAAAAAAGGGCTACACTGGGGCTGTCCATGGCTTTCCTGCTGAAATAGATGTTTCAGCAGAGTTAACTTCAAAATAATGCAAGCAAAGAGGAAACGCACGTTACAAGCACCTGAGATGGATTTGATCTATATACATATTATCTCCCTCCAATGCCGTATTTTTATGACTTGGCAGTGGAAGTCATTTTGACACAAGGTCTTTAATAACATTGGTATTCATTCCTTTACTCTTCGATACACCCAATTAATACATTCTGCAGATGATCTGTCACCCTGTGAGGCTGCTAAATGAATCAAGCTCATTAAGTGTTCCTCTTTTATTAAAAGCACAAGTCGCATGTCTGCAATGTAGAAAAGCTATTAGTGAAGCCTCTTTCTGCCTCTTGTTTGAACACATCTTATAGATAAGTCAGCATGGAAAAGGATATGAATCAAGATAACTGGAGCCTGTCATGTAAGTCTGGAACAAATGACTCCAATGCCTCCTCTAAGGGACTGCCGATGCACTGTCGCCGGGCTCCTGGCAAAACAGGTGTCAAAAGGGCAAAGCTTACCTGCCATTGGGTCAGGTTTCTTAAACCATTTCTCAGTCTGAAATTTAAAAACCTCTTTCTAACAAAAGAAAGCAGGGAATCCTAGATTATTAAGTTAAGAAAGACTCCCAAAGATGATCTAGCCCAGTGGTTCTCAACCGTTATGGTAAATAAGAATCATCTGGAAACTTTTAAAAAATAGCAATGTCTATTATTATACAAAGTGCCAATAAATCTCAAAGGACTAAAATGGTACAGAGCATGTTCTGTGACTACAACTGAATTAAATTAGAAAGAGATCTCAAAAGTCCCAAACAGAAATCAAGCAACAGATTTCTAAATAATCCACAGGTCAAAGAACAAATTATATGTAAATTATAAAGTAATTTGAACTGAATGATAATGGAAATACAATATAGTAGTATTTGTGGGATATAACAAAAAAGTGTTTAAATATAAATTTATGGCTTTAAATTAATGTAATAAAAAAGAAGAAAAATTTTAAAACAGTCTGTGAGTCTACCTTAATAAATTAGGGAAAGAAGAGAAATTAAGCCCCAAACAAGCAAAAGACAGGCAATACTAAAACTGAGTAAAAATCAATCCAATAGAATATGGATAAACAATAGACAAAATAAATGAAATAAAAATATTGGTTGTTTCAGTTCTTCAGAAAGGTCAGTAAAGTTGGTAAACCTCTAGAAAAACTGACCAAGAAAAAGAGAAAAGTAGATAGAAATTATTACTATCAGAATTAAGAAAGAGAGACATCAAAGGGATCCAAAAGATATTAAGCAGAAAACAAGGGATATTATGGACACTATATAACAATAAACTTTAAACTTAGATCGGATTTATAAATTCCTTGAAAGACACAGTGTTTCTGCCATACTAATTGGCGTAAGGTGGTATCTCAAGGTGGTTTTGATTTGAATTTCCCTGACGGCTAATGATTTTGAACATTTTTCACGTGTCTGTTAGTCATTTGTATGTCTTCATTGGAAAAGTGTCTGTTCATAAATTCTGCCCATTTTTTGACTTATTTGTTTCTTGTGTATTGAGTTTGAGAAGTTCTTTGTAGATCTTGGATACCAGTCTTTTATCTGTAGTGTCATTTGCAAATATCTTCTCCCATTACATGGGAATTTTTTTTTACTCTTTCCTTGGCTATGCAGAAATGTTTTATCTTTTTTTAAATATTTAATTTTTTTTT
>NW_024426774.1:83631251-83645146 GCF_017311325.1 Ursus maritimus
TTTTTTTTTAATTTTTTATTATATTATGTTAGTTACCATACAGTACATCCCAAGTTTTTGATGTACAGTTCTATGATTCATTACTTGTGTATAACACCCAGTGCACCATGCAAGACGTGCCCTCCTTAATACCCATCACCAGCTGAAGCTTTTTATCTTGATGAAGTCCCACAATTTCATTTTATCTTTTGTTTCTCTTGCATTTGTAGATGTGTCATGAAAAATGTTGCTGTGGCCAATGTCAAAGAGGTTGCAGCCTACGTTCTCCTCTAGGATTTTGATGGATTCCTGTCTCACATCGAGGTCTTTCATCCATTTGGAGTTTATCTTTGTGTATGGTGTGAGAGAGTGGTCAAGTTTCATTCTTTTGCATGTAGCTGTCCAATTTTCCCAGCACCATTTATTGAAGAGACTGTCTTTTTTCCACCGGATGTTTTTTCCTGCTTTATCAAAGATTAGTTTCCCAAAGAGCCAGGGGTCTATTTCTGGGGTCTCTATTCTGTTCCATTGGTCTATGTGTCTGTTTTTGTTCCAGTACCATGCTGTCTTTGTGATCACAGCTTTGTAGTACAGCTTGAAATCCGGCATTGTGATTCCCCCAGCTTTGTTTTTCCATTTCAACAGTTCCTTGGCGATTCGGGGCCTTTTCTGGTTCCACACAAATTTAAGGGCTGTTTGTTCCTTTGTTCTTTGAAAAATGTCATTGGTGTTTTGATCGGGATGGCATTGAAAGTGTAGGTTGCTCTGGGTAGCATAGACATTTTAACTATGTTAATTCTTCCGATCCATGAGCATGGAATGTTTTTTCCATCTCTTTGTGTCTTTTTCAATGTCTTTTAAGAGTGATTGTAGTTTCTAGAATATAGATCCTTTACGTCTCTGGTTATGTTAATTCCGAGATAACGTATGATTTTTGGTGCTATTGTAAATGTGATGGATTCCCAATTTCTCTTTCTTCAGTCTCATTGTTCGTGTATAGAAAATGCAAACTGGATTTCTGAGCATTGATTTTGTATCCCACCCACATTACTGAATTGCTCTATAACTTCTAGTAGTTTGGGGTGGAGTCTTCTGGGTTTCCATATAGAGTATCATGTCATCTGGCGAAGAGAGAGCTACTGACTTCTCTTCTCATGCCTATTTGGATACCTTTTATCTCTTTTTGTTGTCTGATTGCTGTTGCAAGGACTTCTAGTACTATGTTGAATAATACTGGCGAGAGTGGGCATCCTTGTCCTGTTCCTGATCTTAAGGGAAAGGCTTCTAGCTTTTCTCCATTGAGAATGATATTTGCTGTAGGCTTTTCATAGATGGTTTTTATGAGATTGAGGAATGTACCCTCTATCCCTACAGTCTGAAGTGTTTTAATCAGGAAAGGATGCTGTATTTTGTCAAATGCTTTTTCTGCATATATTGAAAGGCTCATATGTTCTTGGCTCTTTTCGTGTTGATATGATCTATCATACTGATCGATTTGCATATGTTGAACACGCTTGCATCCCAGAATGAATCCCACTTGGTCATGATGGATAATCCTTTTAATGTACTGTTGGATCCTACAAGGCAGGAAATAACAAGTGTTGGAGAGGATGTGGAGAAAGGGGAGCCCTCCTACATTGTTTGAGGGAATGCAAGTTGGTACAGCCACTTTGGAAAACAGTGTGGAGGTCCCTTTAAAAAGTTAAAAATTGAGCTACTCTATGATCCAGCCATTGCACTACAGGGTGTTTACCCCAAAGATACAGACATAGTGAAGAGAAGGGCCATATGCACCCCAATGTTCATAGCAGCAATGTCTACAATAGCTAAATCGTGGAAGGAGCCGAGATGCCCTTCAACAGATGACTGGATTAAGAAGTTGTGGTCCATATATACAATGGAATATTACTCAGCTATCAGAAAGAACGATTACCCAACATTTGCTGCAACAGGGATGGCACTGGAGGAGATAATGCTAAGTGAAATAAGTCAAGCAGAGAAAGACAACTATCATATGATTTCTCTCATCTATGGAACATAAGAACTAGGATGATCGGTAGGGGAAGAAAGGGATAAAGAAAGGGGGGTTAATCAGAAGGGGGAATGAAACATGAGAGACTATGGACTATAAGAAACAAACTAACGGCCTCAGAGGGGAGGGGAGTGGGGGAATGGGATAGACCGGTGATGGGTAGTAAGGAGGGCACGTATTGCTTGGTGCACTGGGTGTTATACACAACTAATAAATCATTGAGCTTTACGTCGGAAACCAGGGATGTACTGTATGGTGACTAACATAATATAATAAAAAATCATTAAAAAAAAAAGAAGATGTGGTCCCTATATACAATGGAATGTTATTCAGCCATCAAAAAGAATGATTTCTCAACATTTGCTGCAACATGGACGGAACTGGAGGAGATAATGCAAGCAAAATAAGTCAAGCAGAGAAAGACAATTATCATATGGTTTCACTCATTTATGGAACATAAGAAGTAGGAAGATTGGTAGAAGAAAGGGAAGAAGAAAGGGGGGGTAAACAGAAGGGGGAATGAACCATGAAAGACTATAGTCTCTGGGAAACAAACTGAGGGCTTTAGAGGGGAGGCGGGTGGGGGAATGGGATAGGCTGATTATAGGTATTAAGGAGGGCACGTATTGCATGGTGCACTGGTTGTTATATGCAAGTAATGAATCATGGAACTTTACATCAAAAACTAGGGATGTACTGTATGGTGACTAACATAATATAATAAGAAATATTATTATAAAAGACACAGTGAACCAAAATTGACAGAAAAAGAAATAGAAACCCTTACAGCATTATCTGTTAAAGAAATCTAGTGACCAACTAACTAACAACAGTCCAATGAAGAAAACTCCAGCTGTGTCACTGGTAGATTTTATCAAGCATTTAAGGAAAAAATACTACCAGTCTTCACAAAGACTTTCCGATCATGGAGGAAGAGGTATCACTATCCAACATATATTCTGAAGACACAACCGAATACCAAAACCACACAATGTCATTATAACAAGATAAAATCACACAGACACAGACATAAAATATTCAACAAAGTATTGGAAAATGAAACCCATCAAAAAATAACCAATGTATGGGGCTCCCAGGTGGCTCAGTCTGTTAAGCTTCTGACTTTGGCTCAGGTCAGGTTCTCAGGGTCCTAGGATGGAGGCTTGCATTGGACTCTGTGCTCAGTGAGGAGTCTGCTTCTCCTTCTCCCTCTGCTCCTCCCCCCTGCTTATGCATTTTCTCTCTCTCTCTCAAATAAATAAAATCTTTGAAAATATTTAATGTAATATACATGACCAAGTTTATCAGGTAAAGAGAAGAGAGAAGAAAAATCATATGATCTTTTCAGATCAAAAAGATACAGAAAAAGCATTTGACAACATTCAATATCCTTTCACCATAAAAATTCTCAGCAAATGAGTAATAGAAAAAACTGTCAAAGAGAACTTTTAAAAACTTACATTATACTTATTAGTGAAAATTAAATGCTTTCCTACTAAATTTGGATGTTCAAATAGAATTTATTTAAACAGGCAGGAAATGACTTCTCTCAGAAGCTTCAAGCACTGTTTAAAATATCTTGGGCCCACACAGAAAGAAGATAAGCCACCTGTCACCAAAATGGTCACCCAGATCTGGTAGAGGGGCTACCCATTCAGTTACAGGGCTTATAAAATGGAGCCTCAGCAACATCAAGTATTTTCAGGACTCAACATAGGGCAAGGCAACCAGTGGAGTGACCATACTGTCCCAATACCTCATGTGTGTCAGAAAATCTCAGAATCCAGGGCAGCAGTCCCAAGTGGGTGAAAGCCTGTAAAGGGGCTGGCTGTGGGTTAAAGAGGTGAAGGTGACTCCAAGAAGAAAACTCCTTAAGGAAACCCAGAGTCAGGCCCCCAGTCCAACCACAGGGTAGTCTAAAAGGCTGGGAAGCTGGCACCAGGAGGGAAGGCCAGGTTTCTAGATCTAGAGGGATCAGAGCAGAGAGCAAGGGCATCCCAGACCTAAGGGGTAGTTACTATCTATGAATCTTCCCTAAGCAGGCAAATCAGCTTGTCTTTACTACTAGGGAGACTGAGTCAACACTCAGCCTCTTTTCTACTTTCGACTACCCTGAATATCCCAGGAGGCACAGGATGTGAGGCAGCCATAAGAGGTGGCTGCCTCTCTCTTGGTATCTTCCTGCCCCTTGGGACACAACAGGTGGCAGGTACTTTAGGTGTTTCCCAATGGGCTCTGGGATGTTAAAGAAGCCTCAGAAGGTAGGAGGAGAACCTACAGGATCACCTAGACAGCTCCTCTGGAGAGAATGGCATGTGTAAGCAGTTGGAAGAAAGCAGAAGCTCTGGATTCATGCTGGCCAAAATTTTCTATGTCATTTTAAGCCATCAAAATACCTTTTTCTAGGGCACAAGATAAGGAAAACCCCAGTAAGCTTTACCAATCATATTTTAGCAGACCTATGGTGCAATTTAATCTCTAACTAGTCTTATCACATAACTTTGTCAAAAGTCCCCCAAATCTCTGAGGCTCCAGTACCTGGACATGACTGTAGACATGGAGCTGATCCTGAGGCAAACTTTTTGACTTGAACCCCTATGTCTTTTATCCTCATGGCAATTTGTGTAGCCTTTAACAGGGTTTATAGGATAGCATCAAAAAAGCAGAATCCTTCAGGCCTGAGTATGAGTACAGACACTCCCTCCCACACCATCCCTGCAAGAAACTTTGTGCTTAGGACATGGAGTGGTATGGGTAGAATCTTTGGGGTGAGGATCACTGGGGTGGGTGTGAGGGTAAGGAGGGTATAAGATGCAGGTACTTGTATTTGTTGTCCTGATTCTTCACTGTGCCCTCAGACAGGGCTACTCCATCTAAACCCTCACCTGAAATTGTAAACCAGATGTCAAAGGGAACAACACATACTTGCTCAGGGATGACACACAGTCCTGCAAAGTGAGGTCTGGCTGAGTTACCCCGAACTGCATGTACTTTGTGGTGGCTGTTGCTGATGTTTACTTTCTATGTTAATGCATTTTTGTGACAGTATAAAAAAATTCTATCAAAAATCAAATTGAACCACAACTTAAACAAATTTTCCACCAAATGTCATGTGCTTTTCATAGTTCCATCCTGTCTTCTCTGCCTCCTTTTTTTAACCACTGGGATGTGGGAAAAACAAGTGTTTCCTCCTTCCCTACCTTCCAAGCTGACTTATCAATGCCAATGTCAATGCCTTCTCCTTGGAATCTGAAGGAGATCACCTAGCTGGGGTCAATTTGTGAAAAAGTTATTTCATTCTGTCTCTGAGGATGGCTGACTGAAGAGAAAGAGGTTGCAAAAGATTCTTACTATTTTATTCCTTTTACACTCAGTGATCTTGTAAATCTTTATCCTCTGGTCTTCTCTACAATGTTAGAGACCTACCTTCACAGGTTCCTGTTGTTCCTCTTTGTATGCTTTGGATGTCTAGCTCCAAAGCTTCAGGAACAGCCACAAAAACAAGCTATTGACCCAGGGAAACTACCTAGGGCTGCCAGGGAGACCAGATGGCACCTGAGTGCTTGCTGCTGGATTGGATAAGGCACCTGTTGCTCTGCAGAGCACCATGCCAAAGCATTCAGAGGCCAGCCATTGTGACTGTTATGTTAGCAAGAGTTTTGCAGGCCAAAATTTGGGAAGGTGGAGAGTGATTCATTACCAGTTCAAAACATGCTAGGAAATGTTAGAAGCTACCCAATGAGATCTGTGAACCTGAAGTCTGTCAAAAACAGAATAGGCAGAGTTCCAAAGAGAGCTTCTGCATTGGGTGGTCCCAGCACCAGTGAGTCCAGGAAGTCAGGCTGGGAAGGGCAAGGTGGTAGGGCTTGGAGATGCAACTGCTTCACCCAGAAGCTGGCTTCAGATGCGACATTCCCCTGATTAAAACTCACAGTGGTCTCAGACACAATCTATCATATTTGCCATACCAATTCAGTTGGCCTCGGAATTTAGAGTATGTGATTATAACACGGGAAAATCATTCCAGAGCTGCATTAAGTATGTTCTCCAGAAACCTGGCAAAGTCTCCCCCCCGTGCAGCGAGGTTGATCTGAAACTGTCTAAGTTCTGAAAATGAGAAGGACCATCTAAGTCTAGTCAAGCCTCTCCACGATGTGACAATCCCACAAGAAATGAGGTTGTGCTTGCAGGCTCCATGTGTTTTCCAACAGGATTCTCAACATAGAGCCTTTGGAAATTTTTTGCTTGATTTGGTCTAATTTCATGTGTGATCTAACCTTTTTCATGGAAAACTGGATTAAGAGTAATTCAGTTGGTTTATGAAAGTGTGGGGATTGTCAGAGCCTATTAAGAAGGTAAAATTATTATCTTTGAAATGCAGCTCCTCTTGTTTATCTTGACTTCCCCGGCCAGGGCTTCCTAAGGAAGGCTGCCTACAGTTCCATTAACATCATTGTGTAGGAAGGAACCCCTGGGATTTTATAACAACTGTAGAGGTCAGGTTGGAGACTGTCTCTCCAGAACAATCTGGTTTAGGAATGGAAAGCCACCCTCGCTCACTGTAGATCTGAGGTACCTCTGGATACCACACATGTGGGCTTTCTTCACAACAGATGCCTTATGAATTCGGTTGGTAGATAACTTTGGGATTTGGCTGCATGATGTGGATGGAAGTTATTTGCCATCTGTCTTTGTTCATTGGACAGTTTAGTTCAGATTACACCTGATTGCAAAGTTTTAGTAAAATCTTGCCTGTAACTGTTCTGTATTAGATTGTCACAAAAAATAGCAAAGTTACTCTTGGATGTTGGACTGGGATCGATTTTATAATATGTCTGCACCCAATTTCTTCTTGACTTTTGTTTTTCAAGTTACTCACCTGCTCTCTGTGACTAATAAAGTCTAGCTCCATCAGACAAGCTCCCAGGAAGGAGACTAAAGCCAAAGTGTCACATTTCACAATGACCAACAGTCCCAGTTGGCCTGCTAAGAAGGGTTTCCCAGGATGTGGAACTTTCTAGAATCAGTAGAAACCTGGGAAATGAACCCAAAAGTAAACAATGGGACCAGGACTAAGAAGCAGTCGATTTCATGAAGTAAAGCTGGAGCGATGTTGGGAGGAAGTAGTTGTCTGCAGGCAGTAAGACGCATGTCCTTGTACTTCTCCAGTCACCCATGACTGAGCGACCTTAACTTCTGTGGGTTTCCCTCTTGTGTAATTTGAAGGCTTTCTCTGGACTCAGCATCTCCCAGGCTCCATCCAGCTCTCCAGCTGATGTCTGGCTATCATCCACCATTGAACAAAATCAGGGAAAGCAGAGAAACTCAAAGGAAGGAAGAGGACAATTCTTTAAACAGACCACACCTCATTAGTTGCTGAAGAAGAGAAATCGGTGTTATGAAAAAGATTCATTATTGATTTTACTAATTAGAAAGTTAGGCAACACTACTCACCTTTTATAGCACGCTGGAGCACACAGCATTTTCACTTCTATTTCCAAATAGCCAACATCCCCAGAGCATCTATCATTATCACCTCCATTTTACAATGAGCAAAGGGAAGCTCTGATGGGGTAAGTAACATGCAGCAGGTCAGCAGGATTAAAAATCATGAGGAGCAGAGGGCAAGGTGAGATCACCTGTCTAGTCCTAATTTCCCTGCCTACAGCTGTGTGAGATCCCTGGAGGGCTCTCTCTGTTTCAGTTTCCCAGGTGTGAATTGCGGCTACGATGAAAATAGTTCCTTCTCATATGGTTGTTTTGAAGATTGAAAAAATGCAACTAACACCTTAGAACAGAGCTTTCTACATCCAGGTTCTTAACATTTAGCATCTTGTCACTATCTAGTAGGTGGGAGGAGCTAGATTTGAGAACAACGCATACTTGCCCAGGGATGATACACAATCCTGAAGTCTTTGTTTTCAGACCTCATTCCACCACTAGCTATAGAATCCTGCCTCCTGTTTTGAAATAGACTCAATGTCTCAGTTAACACTCCTGCTAAAGCAAAACTATTTTTTCACTTGTCAATATTTTTATTTCTAATGCAAAGCCCAGTTAAATATCTGCCTTGTTTTGTATTCAATTCACAAATGATTTATTGACACTTACAGAGTGAGTAGAGAAATATTTATTTATTTTTTAAAGTAATCTCTGCACCCAGCGTGGGGCTTGAACCTATAACTCCAAGATCAAGAGTCGCACCTCTACCAACTGAGTCAGCCAGGTACCCCTGAAAAGTATTTAATATAACAGAATAACTACTATAGCGTTACCCATAACATTTACAAAGTTTCAGCTCACATATTCTCCCTCTGACTATATAGGATACCTTTCAGCTACTGAAAATCAGAGTAAAATAATTTTGTTCCCTGATCCTAATTATTTGTATATTTTGTTTCAATTTTTAAAAAGAGTTGCTTAAAATGAACAGAAAAAATACTTTCCCTAGAGATGAATAAAATTAAAATTATTTGTGCACACGATAAACCCAGTTAAAGTACTAAATTATAGATTCATATCTTCCTTGAAATACTGGTATTTGAAACCAAAGAAGCCACTTCCAAATTACCATAAGTAAGTTTGAAATTCTGTGGCTAATGTCCACATCTTTTGATCCAGTAATTCCATTTCTGAGAAATCAATTTAAAAGAATATTGGGGGGGGGGGCTGGGTGGCTCAGTTGGTTAAGCGACTGCCTTTGGCTCAGGTCATGATCCCGGAGTCCCAGGATCGAGTCCTGCATTGGGCTCCCTGCTCAGTGGGGAATCTGCTTCTCCCTCTAACCCTCTCCTCTTTCATCCCCTCTCTCACTCTCTCAAATAAATGAATAAAATCTTAAACAAAAAAGAAGGTAGAAAAACTTATTCTACCGGTATTTAAAATGGTTTATCTGCATGTTAAATGTAGATTAGATAATTAATGCAGTTGGAAAATTAATATTTATCAAGGCTTTTCAAAATTGACTACTTTTATATTATAATATTCAGCAAAATGGCAGAACACAATTTTTATGTATAGTGTGATCAGACACTAAATTGTTAATAGTGAAACCCCTTGGGTAGTGGGTGATTTTTGTCTTTTTACATTTTCTCTAATTTCCATATTTTATACAATAAACATGTATTCTGTTCAAAATGGGGAGGGGAAGATTTAAATGAATACCTCATGCAAATATTTTCAAAGTCTTGGGCTTCTATTATTCCTAAGTCATTTTTACACTCACTGTGGATTAGCTTCTACTCTGTCCAGGCAGACAGGCCCTCTTCATGCAGACCAGCCCTGCCTGGCTGCATGGAGAAGAGGAAATAACTGTCCTTAAACAATTTCTAATGAGTGGTAATTCATAGGTAGGAGACAATATGATCCTTGAAGCCTTCCTGGAGGAGGACTGTCATCACTGTTGATGGATGAGGAAGTGAACCTGGGAGTTAGTTGCTGCTACAGACTGGGATCCCAATGGCAAAAACCAGAACTGCAAGTTGGTCAGTCTCATGTCAGAGCCCTGTGTCTTCCTCCGCACAGTTATGAGGCCAAACAAGACGCTGTGCATAAAATGCTTTGAGAATTATAAATGCTATCGAAATACAATGACAGGAGTGTCACTGTGTTATTACCAGACCAAAACAAGAGAGCTCTCAAAAACAAATGTACCAACATTTAATTAAATCAGTTATATTTGAAGAGATACTTTTGTTCAGAAATTTCAAGATGCATTTTCCAAGTCTCTTTATTTTTTTATAATAATATTTTTATTATATTATGTAGTCACCATACAGTACATCCCTAGTTTTTGATGTAAAGTTCCATGATTCATTACTTGTGTATAACACCCAGTGCACCATGCAATACGTGCTCTCCTTAATACCCATCACCGGCCTATCCCATTCCCCCACCCCCCTCCCCTCTGAAGCCCTCAGTTTGTTTCCCAGAGTCCATAGTTTGTTTCCCAGAGTCCATAGGTTGTTTCCCAGAGTCCATAGTTTGTTTCCCAGAGTCCATAGAATTTCTACATTAACATTAACAGTACATTTCTATATTAACAGCAAAGTCTAAACATAAAAAAAATGAAATGGAAAATCTGAAAACTTCTATTTTTCAAGGGCAGTACCTTTTAAATCTTTGACACTAGCAATATCAACTATACAATGAGCAATACACCACGATTAAGAGTAATGTGTCATCTTTAAGAAATAAAATGTATCTTCACACCTGGATGGGATGCTTTGGAATAGTCCTTCCACATGTACCACAAAGAAAACCTCTCAATGTGCAAATTGAATGAGGCATGTAAAGAGGGTGAAGTTGTTTTAAATTACTTTAAATGAAGACTGAGTAATATTCCATTAGATATACATACACGATGTATTATTTATATATATTATATATATTATTAATATAGGTATATACACCATCTTCTTTATCCATTCATCTATTCATAGATCCCTAGGTTGTTTACAGATATTGGCTATTGTAAATAATGCTGCAACAAACACAGGAGTGCACTTTTGTTTTAGAATTAGTGTTTTCATTTTCTTTGGATAAATACCCAAGCAGAATTGTTGGATCATATGGTAGTTCCATTTTTAATGTTTTGAGGAACCTCCATATTGGTTTCCATAGTGGCTGCACCAGTTTGATTCCTAACAACAGTGAACAAGAATTTCCTTTTCTCCACATCCTCACCAACACTTGTTATTTCCTATCTTTTTTGATACTAGCCATTCTAATGGGTGTGAGGTGATATCTCACTGTGGTTTTGATTTGCATGTCCCTGATGATGAGTAATGTTGAGCATCTTTTCATGTGTCTATTAGCCATCTGCATGTGTTCTTGGGGAAAATGTCTCTTCAGGGGATGGAGGGATGAGCTAAATAGGTGGAGATTAAGAAATACAAACTTTCAGTTATAAAATCAGTAAGTCATGGGAATGAAAAGTACAGCATAGGGAATATGGTCAATAATATTATAATAATGTGTGGTGACAGATGGTGTCTATACTCATCGTGCTGAGCAATGAGTAATGTATAGAATTGTCAAATCACTAAATTGTAAATCTGAAACTAATATAACATTATATGCCAACTATATATGTCAATTAAAAATAAATTAAAAACATAAAATAAAATACTTATTTTTTAAAATGAAGGCAGATTATCTTTGCTGCTCCCCTGGAACTAATTGTAACATGTAAATCCAGTGGTCTCCAAACTGTTGATCACATGCCTCTATCATCAAGAAATTTGGAACACACATTCTCAAAGCTATGTATTTATAAATTGTAAATCTACACTACTATCATTAAGCAAAATCTCAAGACCTAATACACACTTGAGGTGAGATTCATTGATAATAATATTGAATGTAAATACACATATCAAACAGTCTTTCTGGTTATTTAGAATTCCTTTTGCTCCAATTCTTGCAGACATTGCTAGATTGTCATGGTTTTTATCCATAATGAGGCTGATGAAGTATCCTACTAGGAGTGGGGGAAGGGTGGTGCTGCCACTTTCTCTTTCCTTTGTGGCTTTGCTGAAAGTTCTGGTACTATCCCCAGTCTGCAGCTTTCTTGCAGGAATCCACTGTAAGCCTCATTCATGTTGTGGAGGTTAATTTAGTCAAAAGTAGGCAACATAATGCACAAAAATGCTTTATTAGACACATACATATCACAATGCATACATACTACAATACATCAATACATAGTACAGAGGATGTGCGATATATCACATAACATGCAACAGCTGGACGTATGAACCAAACGAAAATACCATTGTCAAAATGTATTTTGAATATTTTATGCAATTTATTTAAGTTACTTTTATTTTCTAATTAGACATTGACATATTGCACATTCCTCTAAAACTCCTCATTTGGAGACCAACCTTTGACCTACATATCCATGTGCTGTCTTTCCTTCCTGCATTGGAAGGTCATGGAGGACACAGCTTATTAATTTTTGCATCCACTGTACCTCATGCTTGGACTTAGTGCATTTTTTTGGATGACTGAAAGGGAAGCGTTGGCATTTTGTTTTATTGAAAATATCTACTTAAAACTATTAATCTTTAATCAAATAAGAGTTTATTGAAAATAATGTATTTCAGAACTAACTACTAGGGGAATGGTGTTGATTTTCCTCAATTTTTATTTGTCAATCCATCATGTTATCGGGCATGACTAGAGTTCTCATCACCCCCCCCCGCCTAAGCCACTTTATGTCAGGTCCCATGAGCATTTCTTTAGAGGCTCCCAATCTAGATTACCATCTCTGTTGTTTTTTTTTTCTTTATTTCTGCACTGACTCACTGAACACAAATATTATAGTTTTCTTTTTGACTACATAAAGATAAGTTTATTCTTATCTTAAGACTAAATGTTCAAAGTACTTTCTACAAATATTTCAGTGTATGTAAAATGAAAAAATTAAATAGCACCATGTGACATTTCAGGTACTTTGTCAGTTTACCAGACACCTGTTTAGACATAGACCAGTCTTCAGTGTCCCACAACCTCAGAAAGTACTGTTGATAGTAGTAACCGCTGATGTTCAGTGACTATTTTCTGCGGTCATATTAAATTCTTTACAAGCTCTAGCATAGGTCTTGTTATGATTTACACTTTTCATGCAAGAAACTGAATCCCAGAAAAGTTAAGTCACTTGCCAAAGGCCACACAATTACCATGTGGTAGAAGCAACTTTCACACTCAGGATATCTGCTTCTAGAATCTGTGTTCTTGGATGTTGTGTTCTCCTGTCTTCTTTCAAAGACCCTTATAGACTGGTACCCCCAGTAAACACCAATGAGTACCTGATGTACTCATCGAAATCTGTTAGCAGTTCTACTGAGGACAAGCTTCTGTTAGGCCAGAGAGAGTTTTCTGACAGTCCAAAATTGACCAAGGCATAAAAATACAGAGTAAAACTAGCCCTCTGCCCAGGGTGCTTACTAGCAAGACTAGGAATTCAAGCAATCGACAGTGGAAAAGTAACACAATTTTAAATAACAAATTCACTGAGAAGTATTTCATATGTTTACTAGAATAAAGCCAAAATTTTGATTACTAGCATTTTATTGATTCTACCCCTTCATTTTCTCATGGGATGCCACACCCCTCCAGATGGAGACACAGTTTTTAATTCTTTTTGTGTCACTCATTTCCCAACACACCACAAAACACAGTATTTGGCACATTCTCAAATGTTTAGAGATGGATTATCCATTTTTACTTTGTCTTCTTTAATTTCCTTTGCAGTCATATTAAGAAGCGCTAGTATGTTCACAGAAAGTTTCTGACAATGTATGAATGAATGAAGTGATAGCCAAATGAATGATTTTTCCAAAATCAGCTCTAAAACCCTGTTATCTTGGGGCACCTGGGTGGCACAGCGGTTAAGTGTCTGCCTTCGGCTCAGGGCGTGATCCCGGCGTTGTGGGATCGAGCCCCACGTCAGGCTCCTCTGCTATGAGCCTGCTTCTTCCTCTCCCACTCCCCCTGCTTGTGTTCCCTCTCTCGCTGGCTGTCTCTCTCTCTGTCTAATAAATACATAAAATCTTTAGAAAAACAAAAAAAAATAAAAAATAAATAAAACCCTGTTATCTCAATTTTTAACTTTTTAAGGGACCTCCACACTGTTTTTCAAAGTCACTGTAGCAACTTGCATTCCCACCAACAACATAGGAGGGATCCCCTTACTCCACATCCTCTCCAACATTTGTTGTTTCCTGCCTTGTCGATTTTTGCCATTCTAACTGGGGTAAGGTGGATTTGAATTTCCCTGATAGCTAATGATTTTGAACATTTTTTCATGTGTCTGTTAGCTATTTGTATGTCTTCATTGGAAAAGTGTCTGTTCATATCTTCTGCCCACTTTTTTTTT
>NW_024426774.1:83645156-83678989 GCF_017311325.1 Ursus maritimus
AAAAAAAAAGTGGGCAGAAGATATGAACAGACACTTTTCCAATGAAGACATACAAATAGCTAACAGACACATGAAAAAATGTTCAAAATCATTAGCTATCAGGGAAATTCAAATCCACCTTACCCCAGTTAGAATGGCAAAAATCGACAAGGCAGGAAACAACAAATGTTGGAGAGGATGTGGAGTAAGGGGATCCCTCCTATGTTGTTGGTGGGAATGCAAGTTGCTACAGTGACTTTGAAAAACAGTGTGGAGGTCCCTTAAAAAGTTAAAAATTGAGATAACAGGGTTTTATTTATTTTTTATTTTTTTTTGTTTTTCTAAAGATTTTATGTATTTATTAGACAGAGAGAGAGACAGCCAGCGAGAGAGGGAACACAAGCAGGGGGAGTGGGAGAGGAAGAAGCAGGCTCATAGCAGAGGAGCCTGATGTGGGGCTCAATCCCATAATGCCGGGATCACGCCCTGAGCCGAAGGCAGACGCTTAACCGCTGTGCCACCCAGGCGCCCCTTCTGCCCACTTTTTTATTTGTTTATTTGTTTCTTGTGTATTGAGTTTGAGAAGTTCTTTATAGATCTTGGATACCAGTCTTTTATCTGTAGTGTCATTTGCAAATATATTCTCCCATTCGTGGGCTGCCTCTTAGTTTTTTTTACTGTTTCCTTAGCTGTGCAGAAGCTTTTTATCTTGATGAAGGCCCACAATTTCATTTTATCTTTTGTTTCTCTTGTCTTTGGAGATGTGTCATGAAAAAAGTTGCTGTGGCCAATGTCAAAGAGGTTGCAGCCTATGTTCTCCTCTAGGATTTTGATGGATTCCTGTCTCACATCGAGGTCTTTCATCCATTTGGGGTTTATCTTTGTGTATGGTGTGAGATAGTGGTCAAGTTTCATTCTCTTGCATGTAGCTGTCCAATTTTCCCAGCACCATTTATTGAAGAGACTGTCTTTTTCCCACCGGATGTTTTTTCCTGCTTTATCAAATATTAGTTGCCCAAAGAGCCAAGGGTCCATTTCTGGGTTCTCTATTCTGTTCCATTGGTCTATGTGTCTGTTTTTGTGCCAGTACCATGCTGTCTTTGTGATCACAGCTTTGTAGTACAGCTCGAAATCCGGCATTGTGATGCCCCCAGCTTTGTTTTTCCTTTTCAACAGTTCGAAATAACGTATGATTTTTGGTGCTATTGTAAATAGGATGGATTCCCTAATTTCTCTTTCTTCAGTCTCATTGTTCGTGTATAGAAATGCAACTGATTTCTGAGCATTGATTTTGTATCCCACCACATTACTGAATTGCTCTATAACTTCTAGTAGCTTGAGGGTGGGTTTTCCATCAATTGCACTACTGGGTATTTACCCCAAAGATACAGATGTAATGAAGAGAAGGGCCACATGCATTCCAATGTTCATAGCAGCATTGTCCACAATAGCTAAATCGTGGAAGGAGCCGAGATGCCCTTCAATAGATGACTCAATTAAGAAGTGGTCCCTATATACAATGGAATATTACTCAGCCATCAAAAAGAATGATTTCTCAACATTTGCTGCAACATGGACGGGATTGGAGGAGATAATGCTAAGCGAAATAAGTCAAGCAGAGAAAGACAATTATCATATGGTTTCACTCATTTATGGAACATAAGAAGTAGGAAGATTGGTAGGAGAAGAAAGGGAAGAAGAAAGGGAGGGGTAAACAGAAGGGGGAATGAACCATGAAAGACTATGGACTCTGGGAAACAAACTGAGGGCTCCAGAGGGGAGGGGGGTGGAGGAATGGGATAGGCTGGTGATAGGTATTAAGGAGGGCATGTATTGCATGGTGCACTGGGTGTTATATGCAAGTAATGAATCATGGAACTTTACATCAAAAACTAGGGATGTACTGTATGGTGACTAACATAATAGAATAAAAAAAATTATTAAAAAAATTTAAACCCTGTTATCATAAGTTTGGTGAACCAAGTTAAAACTTTATTATTCATACATGAGTGGACATAAAAAAAGGAACCACTTCTTCAGCCATGTAAAATAAAAATAGACAGCCAGAGACAGTCTCTTCAGCTCTTGACTAACAATGACTGTGGGGAAAACTGGCTTCACTGGAAGATGTGAGAAAATTACAAGCCAGGGTCGGGAGGGCAGCTGCCTGCACAATTTTATATCTCTCCAGACAGTGGGTATTAGATATATTTATGGTCTTTCAGAGCAGAGTAGCCTGTAATGCAATTTTAGCTCATCTAATTGAGAAAGAAAAATGAGAAATGTTTTCCAGACATGTCTGCTTAAGCCTTCCCTGGATCCATGGCATTTGTATCAATACAGGAAGTCATGGGGGTAAATTGAATTTATAGACTTGTGAAGAATAAATCAATTTCCCATGGAAAAACCCTAGTACCAGAGCTTATACGTAAGCTTCCTCCTTGGCTATTTTTATTTGTACTTGCTTAGAGTGTAGTACAGAAATAAAGAACTGTGACAAGTCTAAATGAGTCATTTTGGGCAATGGAACCATTTGAGAGATTTTGCTCTAATAATGGAACTTTCCTATTTGTACATTTGCCTTGATTACACAGCAAGCTATGAAATTCCAATATCTATTGTTGTTGTTGTTTTTAAATCACTCTTAAGATAGTGAAATAGGACAAAGGAGAGCATTTTTAGTCATTTGTCTTTGTAACATAAGTTCAAATACCTTCTTCCTTATATTTTTTCTCTTTAGAGTAAAAGATACATTCGAAAATATTGAGAAATTGTGATGGTTTAGAGAGACCCATATGGATCCAAGTGACTAAAATGAGCAATATTCACATATTAAATAAATTAGACATCTTTCCATATTGTACCAGGAAAGGTTGTAGCAGGAAACAGATGGTCACTCATATGAGCAAATCCAAGAAGTTCAATGGCAGGACTAGTCCCAACAGTGTGGGAAGCCTAAGAAGAGGTTGGTGAAAGTCACCAAAACTAACATCAGCCCTAGTTCTAAGGGGCAAGAGAAAGGGCTGAGATGCCACAGGCTGTCACCATAGGAGAGCCAGGTAGAAGAATGAGGGCTGTGACCAGACTCAAGATGCCCCAGGGAGGTTGGAAGATACACCCTCCTTTCTGTCTGTCCCCTTTGCAGTCTCTCACTGGCACAAACACAACCAGAGGGTAACAAGGAAGAGGTAAAGTTAATTAGTCTAAGAGTGATCCCTGCAGACTGATCTCCAAGCAAAATAGCAGGTCTCCTTCTAAGTTCCATGGAAAGCTACTACAGTCCAATGCTTAAGGCCATATATCCTGGACAACCTCATGGCCTTGACCCCCAAAGCCGGTGCTCTTCTCACATACTCAAACACTCAGCTGAAAGGAAAACACTAGAGTCAAAGTGTTTGCCACATTGTGCAGCCTCTAATTGCAGCAAAGAGATCTGTGCTTCCCTAATCATTCAGCTAAAAATACCACAACCCAAGATTGTATAACAACTTCCAACCGTATTAGACTTCTGTATATTGCTCGAGAATGGACAGGAAATGAGGCACCCACACTGGTCCTACTAATTTCATCTCCCTGAGTTTTCCCCAATGAGTGTCTGATATGGGTGCTGTTACTCACTTGTTTGCAGTGAGTAAGAAAGCTAGATTAATCCAATGCGAAGAGGTCAGCTTCCACACATTCAAGATGGAAAACTGTGCAGATTTGATTTGGAGGGGTAGGTTGTGCCAGACACTATACTGGATTTTAGGATCTCTCTTTCTCTCTCTTGTATGTTCCACCTATAATAGATTTCACCTTTGTGGCAGGACTGGCCAGGGCTGAG
Organism: Ursus maritimus; assembly: GCF_017311325.1. NCBI lineage: Eukaryota > Metazoa > Chordata > Mammalia > Carnivora > Ursidae > Ursus > Ursus maritimus. The sequence continues at coordinate 83,648,959 of NW_024426774.1, forward strand.
GGAGAACACTGTTGATGACTTGATTTCTGTCCATCTCTGTTAAGGAGGGTGCACTTCATACTTTCCATCAGCTTTATGTTCAGCAAGGTTTCAGGGAATTTTAGGCATGTCCTCCCTCTTCTGCCAAACACAAGCCAGGAAAGCAATATTAGCAATCGCGCTAATAGCTACCAAGGCTACCACTTACAAATTTTCCATATGTGCACACTGTTTTTCACATTTCTCACTTAATTCTCTCAACAACCTTCATTTGGCATTTTAAGTATGAAAAAATGGAAGGTTTAGAGAAGATAAGTAACTTGCCTATATTCACACAGCTGGTAAGTGGCAGAACTTACTTCAAATCTAGGTTCAAACTCAATTACTGAACTATACTCTAGTACACTAATTGTAAGATTTTTGAAATGGCACTGACCTTGAAGCCAAAAGACCTTGTTGTTCCTCCTTGGAGATAAACAGGCAACACCCTGGTGTCTGGGACCATGTGCAAAGGAAAAAAATGTATTGGAGGTCATAAGATGTTGAAACTGAAGAAATCTTTGGAGATGTGAAGTTCAATTGTTTGTTTGGAACATCCATCTTCATTTCCTGACATCATACCAGGGAACCTAGAACCCTGACACCCCAAGCTCCCAAGCCAAGCTAAGACAGAGACATGTGGCCCAGCCTCACTGATGAGACTATAGTCTGCAGAGACTCTTGTCTCTGAGAAAGGAAGTATGAAGCAGTAGAGACTCTTTTTCTCAGTTTCTGCCAATAACCAAACAATTTTACCCACTAATTGCCCACCCAATTAATACAAAGTAAGACCCCTACCACTTCCCTTTTTGACTGGTGGTGTGACAATAATACAGAGAGATCAGGACCCCTGCATGCATGCAGCCCTGAACCTCAGCCCAATCTCTCTGCATCCACATCTTCATTTACAACATGGTGATGACAACACCTGTTCTGTTTCACCTCAGGACTATTATGTAGATTGAACAAGAGAAGGTATGTAAAGTCTACAGCATGTTAAGTTGTAGGTCTCTGATCAAATAGTTCATATGTATTATGGCCTTGCTATGTGCCCAGCAGAATGTTGAGAGAGAAAACAGTAAGGATTGAAGCTGTTAAAGACCCCTAAAGTCTTTGAGGAAAGAAAATGGGTGCTTAATATAAACAATCTTCCTGTGCTAAATGAATTTAATATGTTGCTCAGCTCCCAGAGGGCTCCTGTATGGCTGTCCCCATATGGAATGGTTTTAGCAGAGCAGCGGTATAAAAGATCAGAGCTCTGTGATGTCACATCTCCTGGGGTCAATGTGTTCCCTTACACTTTTAACGGGATGTCAACATATTTCAAATTTGACTTTAGTAGTTTGACTTGTGATCAAACATAGGGCTATCCATAATTACTTAGAGGAATATCTAGGAATACAAGGGCCACTGAAACAGTCTGTGTTTGGAAACTATGAAACCCAATGAGCTTCAATACTGTGCCAGTTCTCAAGAGAGAAATTGCCCATCAAACTCCACTGATTAAATCCTGCTGTTTATTTAAAGATGGACATAAAAACCTTTGGGAAAGAAATAGATGATTAAAAATCACTTTAAGTTTCCAAGCCATTAACAGCAGAGTGATGACTACAACTGTTTCCGCTAAGTCTATTTTTAACCAACTCTTCATTTTAAAATTCATTTAGCCCTAATTTTCATTTTTAAAAATGGACGCCATTGATCCTGTTGCTTTTCTAGACTATAAATCTATATACGTTAGGGTAAATTCCTTATTGAGTAGTGTTGAAAATTGGATCTCAATTAGCTAGCAACCAGAAGGACTGTTGTTTTCATTATCTGCCAGTAACCAAATGACTTTCCTTTCAGCAAGTGGTAAAAACCCCTCTAAGCTTGAATTTCATTATTTAACAAGTGAAGGAGAGGACCCAGATAATTTGTCAGTTCCCTTCGATCCCTGACATTGTTGGGCTCTAGGAGTCTTCCAAGACTGGTTATATTTGGTCAACAGAGAAAGCAGCAAAGATAGCCAGAGTAGGATCTGTGGTGTTGTGATGTCAGTCGACCCAGGAGAGTGTGTTTCCCTGTGCATGGGGCTTTCCTGAAAGATGCTGTAACTGACTTGTGCTCTGTTCATATTTTTGCAGTTCTTTCATGTTCAATGGCTCCTCTGCCTCTCTTTGCCCCATTAGCTCAGTTGGGCCTTGAGAACAGGCAGCCAGTTCTCTCCAGCTGAGGCCTCTGAGGCACAACTGATGACAAAAAGTCTGAATTCATCCACAGAACCACCTTTCTGTCTGCCCCACTGTTCAGGGGTATGCCTGGGTTCAGCCGAGCAGCATGTGGTAAAGCACTCTGTGCTCATAAGGGAAGAGCCTCTTTGGCAGAGAAATCACTATTAGCATCTTATTGACCAAAACTCTAGCACAATTTCCCTTGGATTTTTTTTTTCAATTCTGATGAAAATAATAACCCAGGTTCTCCACCTGTCTTTCCTTGATAGATACTTGTTGTCTTTTCTAATTATATAATTACTGCCTTAAGCCTCCTGGTGGGCTTCTGTATATGGATGGAAAAGTATAGTTTTCCAAAAAGAAGGGATATGGGAAGGAAATGAAATGAGACCTCTCAAGGCTGTGCTTAAGGCACAGGAGACTGACTTAGAGGCTTGGGTTGGGGTTTTGCTTTGTTGTGGGATATATGCAGAGTATGGGAAGGGTCTGAATTATCCTGGAGCAACAGAGGACCATTTTATTTTTTTATTTTTTTTTTATTTTTTATTATGTTATGTTAGTCACCAGACAGTACATCCTTAGTTTTTGATGTAGTGTTCCATGATTCATTGTTTGCATACACAGGACTATTTTAGAGGCCACAGTGAGAGGTGAAAGGGGTGGGGAAAATGACATCAAGAGAGGGACACTTAGAGGAGAAGAATAGAACCATCTCTTGTAATAGTTCCTCGAGTTCCTGCTATGAGGCTTGCAGTGTGATTCCTCTTCTTCAGGAATCCATGGTATCTTTAGTAAATTACTCATTTAGTGATATGTGATGGAATGGGTCTATTTTTCAGATTTCTTGAAATGTGCAGTCTTGATTCAAAATGCACACGGGATAAAAAAGGAGGCTACCTAATGGATAGAGGCTCATATGTTTACAGACATTTCTGTGCCCATAGTTTTCCCTAGAATGTAACCCCTGGGAGGGATGATAGAGTCATTCGGTCTATCATTGATTTGCTGAAAGAGAATTGTGATGCAAACAAAGGGAGGTACTTGCAACATGATTTGATTAAATATGTGTTATAGAAAATAGGACCACCTGACCATTTTGCTGTGGAACTATTGTGACTGTGCAAATAAACTTTATATTCATAGGATGGTAAAAGGAGACATCCACTCAACAAATAACTCATACACACCTACTTTGTGGCAGGCACTGTGCCAAGTGCTGGGACCATGTTGAAGAATCACATGTGCATATGGTCCCCACCTGCAAGGGGTTTACACCTCAGCCGGAGAGACACACATTGAATAGCATAATTACTATTCTAATAGGTGCCATAAAGAAATGTACAAATAGTAAGAAAGAAAATCAAAGGGAGATTTGCTCTGGTCTGGGATATCAGGGAAATTTCTCTGAGGAAATAATATTGAGCTAAAATCTGATGGTTGGGAAGAGATAATCTACAGGAAAAGGAAGAGCAACAGAAAGAACATAAATAAAGGCCCTGAGGTGGCAAAGCAGGATGACGTGTTCATAGAGTGGAACTTGGAGAACAGAGGAAAGAGGGGTGGAGTGCTCAGGAATATTAACTACTTAGTTCTAAAACTAGGGTGAACAACTAGCCCCAGTTTGCCTTAGATTTTCCCAGTTTCAGCACTGAGAGTACTATGTCCCCAGAAACCCCTCTATCTTAAGCAAGCAGAGACCAGTTTCCCAAAACCATCCCAATTTTAAGACTGACAGGCCCATGTGTTGGGAAACCCCTCTGTCTTGGGCACACCAGAATGGCTGGTCACCACACCTCATGGTAATAGAAAAACATCAGTGGAAATGGCACAACCTGATTTGAGCTATAGATGATGGACCTTGGCGGGCTGTGGGGGCAATTCCCAAGTCTGTCATTTGCACAACTGAGTGACTAAGGGGACTTTTCACTGAGACAAGAACCAGGAAGAGGAAGTTGGTATGGGAGGTGAACAGTCATGAGCTAGGTGTGGATATGTGCGTTAGTTTTTGTAAAACAAGTCTACTAATAAAAAGAATGATTTGGGGATAGAAGGAAAGTTAACTTAACCAAAGTTGAAAGCTAAGGTTCCAGAAACACTGCTGCTGCTTCCATCACAGTGTGAAGAAAACAAGTCTGAAACTAGATCTTGCCCCCAGAGGCTTCTGAACCTGAGGACTGCCAGATCTCCAAACATCAAGCCCAGCTTTGTTGGCCACCCTCTCTTACATATCAGACCCATACCAACATTGACATTGCAAATAATGAAAAAGTTGTTAAAATTCTATCCAGGGTAACTGGGTGGCTCAGTAGGTTAAGTGTCTGCCTTCAACTCAGGTCATGGTCCTAGGGTTCTGGGATCGAGACCTGTATTGGGCTCCCTGCTCAATAGGGAGTCTGCTTCTCCCTCTGCTCCTTCTCCACTACTTGTACTCCTTCTCTCTATCTTATCACTCTCTCTGACAAATAAATAAATAAAATCTTAAAAAAAAATTGTCTGCCTTTGTCTCAAGTCATGATCCCAAGGTCCTGGGATCTAGCCCCCATCAGGCTCCCTGCTCAGTAGGGGGTCTTCTCTGCTTCTCTCTCTCCCTCTGCCCCTCCTCCCTGCTTGTGTTCTCTCTCTTAAATAAATAAATAAATAAATAATCTTTAAAAAATATTTTCAATCCAATAAAGACAAGGAAAATCAAGCATGAAATAAAACTTTTGGAGAATTTATGAGGTAATCCCAACATCATCATATTGGCAGGCACTGTGAAAGACTCTATGTCATGAAACCCTGCTTCCCTTTTTGAACATGTGAACAATAGACTTCAAGCAATTGTACCAGATGTTAACAGACTATGATACTTGATTTTATATGTGTGAGATTCTGAAGGCCCCAGAGTATTGTCACAGCATGGGAATTATGCACAGAGAAATGAAGCTCCATAATGTCATGACTGGTCATGGGCACATAAAACTACAGCTAATAGACGGGTTTGGCTGAGTTTTACCATCCTGGTCAAGAATATAATATCCATTACCTCTCTGGTTAAGTTAATTCAGAGACATCGTATGATTTTTGTTGCTATTGTAAGTGGAATCGATTCCTTAATTTCTCTTTCTTCAGTCTCATTGTTTGTGTATAGAAATGCAACTGATTTCTAAGCATTGATTTTGTATCCTGCCTCATTACTGAACTGTTCTATGAGTCCTACTAATTTGGGGGTGGAGTCTTTTGAGTTTTCCATATAAAGTATCATGTCATCTGCGAAGAGAGAGAGTTCGACTTCTTCTTTGCCAATTTGAATACCTTTAATTCCCTTTGTTGTCTGATTGCTGTTGCAAGGACTTCTAGTACTATGTTGAACAATAATGGCCAGAGTGGGCATCCTTGTCATGTTCTTGATCTTAAGGGAAAGGCTTTCTGCTTTTCCCCATTGAGAATGATACTCACTGTAGGCTTTTCATAGATGGTTTTTATGAAATTGGGGAATGTACCCACTATCCCTACACTCTGAAGGGTTTTAATCAGGAAAGGATGCTGTATTTTGTCAGATGCTTTTTCTGCATCAATTGAAAGGATCATATGGCTTTTGTCTCTTCTCTTATTAATGTGGTCTAGCACACTGATTGATTTGCGAATGTTGAACCACCCTTGCATCCCAGGGATGAATCCCACTTGGTTGTGATGGATAATCCTCTTAATGTACTGTTGTATCCTATTAGCTAGGATCTTGTTGAGAATTTTGGCATCCATATTCATCAGGGATATTAAGATAAAAAGTTTCTGCACAACAACAACAAAAAAAGTTTCTGCACAGCAAAGGAAACAGTCATCAAAACAAAAAGGAACCCACAGAATGGGAGAAAATATTTGCAAATGAAACTACAGATAAAAGGCTGGTATCCAAGATCTATAAAGAACTCAAACTCAATACACGAGGAACAATTAATCAAATCAAAAAATGGACAGAAGATATGAAAAGACACTTTTGCAATGAAGACACACAAATGGCTAACAGACACATGAAAAAATGTTCAAAATCATTAGCCATCAGGGAAATTCAAATCAAAACCACACTGAGATACCACCTTGCACCAGTTAGAATGGCAAAAATGGACAAGGCAAGAAACAACAGTTGTTGGAGAGGATGTGGAGAAAGGGGAACCCTCTTACACTGTTGGTGGGAATGCAAGTTGGTACAGCCACTTTGGAAAACAGTGCAGAGGTCCCTCAAAAAGTTAAAGATAGAGCTACCTTATGACCCAGCAATTGCACTACTGGGTATTGACCCCAAAGATATAGATGTAGTGAAGAGAAGGACCATATGCACCCCAATATTCATAGCAGCATTGTCCACAATAGCTAAATCGTGGAAGAAGCCGAGATGCTCATCAACAGACGAATGGTTAAAGAAGATGTGGTCCATATTTAGAATGGAACATTACTCACTCAACCATCAGAAAGAACGATTACCCTACATTTGCAGCAACATGGATGGGACTGGAGGAGATTATGCTAAGTGAAATAAGTCAAGCAGAGAAAGACAATTACTGTATGGTTTCAGTCATTTATGGAACATAAGAAATAGCAGGGAGATCAGTAGGAGAAGAAAGGGAAGAAGAAGAGGGGGTAAACAGAAGGGGGACTGAACCACGAGACACTATGGACTCTGGGAAACAAACTGAGGGTTTCAGAGGGGAGGGAAGTGGGGGATTGGGATAGGCCAGTGATGGGTATTAAGGAGGGCACATATTGCATGGAGCACTGGGTGTTATACGCAAACAATTACTCATGGAACATTACATCAAAAACTAACGATGTACAGTATGATGACTAACGTAACATACAAAAAGCTTTTAAAAATTTTTTTTAAATTTTAAAAAACTGATTAGTCACAACTTGAAGGAAAAAAAAAGAATATAGTGTCCAAATTTCTTCCTGATATTTCAAGGGTCTTGAACTACTTTAGACTATTGGACATACAATTATAGATAGGTTGGGTATGTGGAGCTTGGGTTGTATGCTGGCAAGTATGATCTTCTGGAAGGGGCCATTTTTCCATGAACATAACAGCTACAATCAGTCAGTGAAGATAGCCAAGGTTCTGGGTTCAGAAGATTATATATGTTGTATGACTATATTGACAAATATAACACGGAATTAGATCCACCTTTCAATGATATCTTGGGCAGATGCTCCAGTGTGTTATGGGAACACTTTGTCCACAATGCAACCAGAACCTCATCAGCCCTGAGGTCTTGGGTTTCTTGGACAAGCTTTGGCAGTTTGACTTCAGGTCACAGCTCACCACAGGACAGGCCATAGAGCACCTCTATTTTTACACTGTTGTGAAGGACCAAGCTTGAATGGACTCATCTAGCCTGTGGGAGGGATGGATGGATGGATGGAAGTACATCTGTCAACAGTGCTAATATGATGTCAGGGATTTTTTTAGTGCCACTTGTTTCACCCCTCAGACTTCTGGCAGGCTCACCAGTGATTGTGGCTGCCAATCCCCTTATGATGCCTGTTCCTGGCACTCAAGCCCAGCAGTAATGGCCCCTTCTGTCTCCTGATTCCTAAACAGAGGTGGGGGAGTCCATTCTTTCCTCCATGCAGCTTGGGCCTGGTAGGGAGGGGTGAAATACTTCAGAAGCACCATGTCTGAACCATTGCTTGTGGATTTATAGTAGTTCAAATCTTTTTTTTTTTTTTTTTTTGGTGTTGAGGAAGTACTTTTCTTTTTTTTAGAAAGCATATTTTTTTATTTAAATTCAATTAGCAACATACAGTCAACATAATGATTGACTTATTTCACTTAACATAATACCCTCCAGTTCCATCACATTGACGTAAATGGTAGGTATTCATCCTTTCTGATGGCTGAGTAATATTCCATTGTATATATGAACCAAATAATTTCTAAAAAGTAGATAGGCTGATTTTTTTTCTTAACTCAAACTTTTCATAACTCAGTGATCCCCTGAAAAATTACCTAAAGGTAGAATATTTCACAGAGAATTTTTTTTTCTTCCCTTCCAAATTCAGTTCCTCATCACTAAAGGACACAGATAAATCAGCCTCCATCTCTGTGGCTGCGATGGGTGGAGATTTCTTCCCATGTCCACAATTGCACCCCCACCATCCCACACTTAGGGGGGTTTGTATCTCATGCTCTTCTTCGGAGATCACAAAAATGTAGCTTCTTCAAGGGAGGTGGGAACGAAGGAGGTGGGGAAGACCCAACCTGTAAGACCAATGTACTGCTAGCCACTTATATCACTGTGCTCCAAAGGTGCTTCGGGGTGTGTGTGTGGTGGCGGGGGGGGGGGGGTGCCCTGGTAAATCTACTGGGAATATGTCTTCATTTCACTGAGCTGCTGAAAACCTACACAAAGTGCAGACAGGACCTGAAAACTTCTGTTCAGTAGTAGGAATCATGTCTTACTGACCTAACCCTAAATCAAACTAACTTATAATTTCAGTTTCAGTTTACTTTAAAAATTTAATACAGGGGAGTCCAAGATGGCAGAGGAGTAGGAGACCTTAATTTTGTCTGGTCCCAGGAATTCAGCTAGATAGCTATCAAACCATTCTGAACACCTGAAATTCAACCAGAGTTCCAAGAAAAGAATAGCTGCAAGTCTACGAATAGAAACGCAACCACTTTCTCCAAGGTAGGAGGTGCAGAGACACGGATCCGAGGCAATATATGGGAAGATACACCTTGAGGGGAAGGGAGCCTCCGTAAGCTGGCTATTGGCAAGTGATAGAGAAGTGAAGCACAAAATGGGAACTTTTAGAAGTCTGCTCCAGTGAGAGACATCACTCAGGTGGCGGGGGGTGGGGGGTGGGAGGGGACCAACACTCGCTGGGACAGTGTGCTCTCAGGATCCTCAGAGTCACAGGAAGACTGGGTGTGCCTGAGTGCGGCAGAATTCCCAGGCATCAGAGCAGGTAAGCTGCTGCAAAGAGTGAGCCCAGCAGTGGGCTCTCAGCTCGGGTTGCCATAAACCATGATCCACTGCACATTCAGGCCACTGCTCTTCAAGCAGGGGCCCAACAAGTGGCAGAACCTGGGAGACACCCCCCCTTCCTCCCCTGGGAGGAGTGGCACGGGAGCATGCCACAGGAATCTGCTATTTTTGGAGATTCCAAAAGGGGTCATGTGCCTGAGACAGAAATGCTCAATCATAGGTCTGATGAGTATGGAGTGTGGCCAGAGACAAGGGAGACAGGAGTGGTTGATTGCTTTCCTCTGAGGGCTCACTGAGGAGTGGGGCACCAAGCTTTTGGCTTTGGGGCTGGAGATTGGGAGGCCACCATTTTCATTCTCATCCTCTAAAGCTTCATAGAAAGACTTCAGGGAACAAAAGCCACCTATAGCAAACTGAAGCAGATTACTTAGCCTGGCCCCTGGCAAGGGCACTGCAAATCCACCTAGGGCAAAGACATTTGAAAATCAACACAACAGACCCCTCCCCCAGAAGATCAACAAGATCAAGCCAAGACCAAGTTTACCCACCAATGAGAACTGCAAAACTCCAGTGCTATTGAATACAGGATATGGATTTCATATATATATATGAATTATATATATATATATATATGAATTATATATATAATGATTATAAATTATATAATATATTTATATATTATATATATTTATATTTATATATTTTATATAATATATAAATATATATATTTATAATATATAAATATATATATTTATAATATATATTTAAAAATATATATTTATAATATATAATATATAAATATATATATAATATATATTTATATATATTTAAATATATTTATATATTATATATATAAGAAATTATATATATAAAATTATAAATAAATTATATATATATAATGAAATACAATGAAGGGATAGAATATATATATATATTTTTTTTCTTTCTTTAAAATTTTGGGATGCAGTTTCTTCTAACAGACAAAATACACCCAAAATCTAGTGTATAGCTCTGTGTCATTCAACTGCCTGAAGATATTCTCTCTCTTTTTTTACTTTTTTTGTTTTGTTAAAATCTTTTTTAATTTTCATCTTTACACTTACATTCTATTTTTCAATGTCTTTAATTTTATTTTTGAATATATAAGGTGTTTTTTTTTCCTTTACAAATTTGGGATGTAGTTTACTCTAACAAACTGACCAAAATACAGTCAGGAGATAGTGTATTGCTCTGTTCTATTCACCTGGCTATTTGTATACTTTCTTCGTTGTTGTTTTTCTTTCTCTTTTGTTTCTTCTTCTCTTTTAATTTCCATTCTTATAGTCACATTCTATCCTTTCATTGTATTTTATTTTTTACATATGAAAGTTTTTCTTTCTTTACAATTTTGGGATCTGGTTTTCTAAAAAACAGACCAAAATACACACAGAATCCAGTGTATTGCTCTATTCTGCTCACCTGCCTGATCATATTCTCTCTTTTTTTCTCCCCCCAGTTTTGGGTCTCTTTTGATTTGTTTAGTGTATATGTCACTGGGGTCATTGTTGCCATTTTAGTATTTTACTGTCTCATTCATCTATTCCTCTCTGGACAGAATGACAAGATGGAAAAACTCACCTTAAAAAAGAGAACTAGGGGCAGTACTGACAGCCAGGGACCTTATCAATATGGACATTAGTAAGATGTCAGAACTAGAGTTCAGAATAATGATTTTAAAGAATCTAGTTGGGCTTGAAAAAAGCATAGAAGACACTAGAGAATCCCTTTCTGGAGAAAAAAAAGAACTAAAATCTAAACAAGTAGAAATCAAAAAGGCTATTAATGAGATGCCATAAAAAATGGAAGCTCTAACTACTAAGATAAATGAGGCAGAAGAAAGAATTAGTTATGTAGAAGACTTAATGATGGAGAATAAAGAAGCTGAGAAAAATAGAGATAACTACTGGATCATGAGGGAGGAATTCAAGAGATAAATGGTACCATAATGTAAAACAATATTAGAATAATTGAGATCCCAGAAGAAGAGGAAAGAGATAGAAGGGCAGAAAGTATATTGGAACAAATTATAACAGAGAACTTCCCTAATCTGGGGAAGGAAACAGGCATCAAAACCAAGAGGCACAGAGAACACCCCTCAAAATCAATAAAAATATGTCAACACCCCAACATCTAATAGTGAAACTTAAAATCTCAGAGACAAAGAGAAAATCCTGAAAGCAGCTCAGGGCAAGAGGTCTGTAACCTACAAGGGTAGAAATGTTAGATTGGCAGGAGATCTATCCACAGAGACCTACCTGGCAGGCCAGAAAGGACTGGCATGACATATTCAGGGTGCTAAATGAGAAAAGTATGCAGCCAAGAAGACTTTATCCAGCGAGGATGTCATTCAAAATAGGAGTGATACTATATGCTGGCTAACTGAACATAATAATTAAAAAAAAAAATAGAAGTGATAAAAAGGTTCCAGGACAAAGAGAAACTAAGAGAATTTGTGATCATCAAACCAGCCCTTACAAGAAATATTGAAAGCAGTCCTCTAAACAAACAGAGAGCCCAAAAGCAACAAAGACCAGAAAGGAACAGAGACAATATACAATAACAGTCACCTCACAGGCAATACAATGGCACTAAATTCATATTTTTCAATAGTTACCATAGGCTAAATGCCCCAATAAAAAGACATAGGGCATCAAATTGGATAAAAAAGCAAGACTCTTTGATATGCTGTCTGCAAGAGACTCATTTTAGACCCAAAGACACTTCCAGATTTAAAGTGAGGGGGTGGAAAACCATTAATCATGGTTATAGGCATCAAAAGAAAGCTGGGGTAGCAATACTTATATCAAACAAATTAAATTTTAAACCAAAAACTATAATAAGAGATGAGGAAGAACACTATCTCATAATTAAAAAGTCTATCCAACAAGATCTAGCAATTGTAAATATTTATGCCCCTAACATGGGAGCAGCCAGTTCTATAAGAAACACATTGATAATAATACAATAACAGTAGGGGACTTTAACACCCCACTCACAGCAATGAACAGATCAACAAGGAAATAAGGGCTTTGAATGACACAGTGGACCAGATGGACTTCACAGAAATATTCAGAACATTCCATCCCAAAGCAATAGAGTACACATTCTTCTCATGCACATGGAACATTCTCCAGAATAGATCACATCCTGGGTCACAAATCAGGTCTTAACTGGTACCAAAAGTTTGGGATCATTCCATGGGTATTTTTGGACCACAATGTTTGAAACTGGAGCTCAATCACAAGAGGAAAATTGGAAAGAACTCAAATACATGAAAGCTAAAAAGTATTCTACTAAAGAATGGATGGGTCAACCAGGAAATTAAAGAAGAATTTTTAAAATTCATGGAAACAAATGAAAATGAAAACACAACTGTTCAAAACCTTTGGGATGCAGCAAAGGGGGTCCTAAGGGGGAAGTATATAGCACTACAAGCCTTTCTCAAGAAATAAGAAAGGTCTCAAATACACAACCTAACCCTACACCTAAAGATGATGGAGAAAGAAGAGCAAAGCCTAAACCCAGCAGGAGAAGAGAAACAATAAAGATTAGAGGTGAAATCAATGAAATAGAAACCAAAAGAACAGTTATTTCCCCACGGGCCTGGAGAAGTTGGAACAGGTAATGCAGACCAATGTCTCACTTTGTAAATTAAGAAAGGGAGGATCATAGAAATAAAGGGACGTCAAATGTCAACCAAAAAGATCCAAGCTCAGGTGTTCAGACTCCTAGACTGCTATGTCTCCTCCATCATTTCAAGAGAATTATTTCATCTTCCTGTTATTCACTTCATGTATCAGTATTTCCTATTTCCATGGGAAGCACAGCTACCTCCGTTTCTCTGTAGGACAGCATTCAGTGTAAGGCTCATTTGGTTTGTGTTTTCAGCCAAATAAGACACGTCTTCCACCACATGGGATTTTCTTGCATCATGGGGATCTGGACTACTGCAAGAGGCATCTTCTGTACTCCCCACAAAATATCTTTAGAGCCTAAACCTGTGGGTTCTCACAATGAAGGGGCACATAAGGAGGGCCTCTCCTATGTGGACATAAGGGCACACAGTGCACTACTCACCCTGAGGCCTCCCCTGAGCCTATGCAGAAGAGTAGGGATGTGAATGTGTGGGCCCCAAGTGTGAAGATGCCCATCTTTAGACTAGAGCTGTCAGGACTGCTTTATGAGTAGATGAAAATTTCACCTGCAGAATGACTGGAGAAGCCTTGGACTCCTGCTCACAAGTATCTTCCTCAGTGACCTTTACTGGCAGAAACTTCTACATTTCATGTCTCTCCTTAAAGGCTCCTTAAAACAGTACTTGTGCTCAACCGATTTAACATTAGATTAATTAATTTATTATATTAATGTATAATTACATTATTTTATTAAATTATTATTTATAATTCATTAATTCATTAAACATTAATATTCACTTTTCAGGTATAAATTAAGGCACCTCACTGCTGGATCTAGAAAGGATAACTTAGCTAATAACTATCTTATTGTTGACTCTCCCATGCTGACTCTCCCATGGACTAGGGCACTAATGCCTCAAAACCCATGAGGTACTAACAAGATTGCAGCACTGGGAACTGGGAAACCTGGACTGTAGTCCTCCAGAACCAGGGCATCTGCTAAGGAGGCAATCACCCCCTTCCAGCCTTGGGTCAGTTCCAGAGCCTACAGGCTCTGATCCCAGCAAGTGTCAATAGACTAGTTGTAGACAGAAAGGTGTGGGGATTTAGGCTTTGCCAGCCTAGATGAAGTTATCCTTGGCAGGGCAATCTTGTGGTTAAAGTGTTGTCCTAAAGAAACTGAGTGTTTAGAGAGGGTTTCTTCTATATTCGAAAGTCCAAAAGGAAAGGAGAAAATAGATGATCAACTGTGTCCAGAGACACCTGACTAATGATCTTCCCAAATCTGATTGAATCTACTCACCAAAGTGGCCCAGACAGAACACAGAGACACAGAGGCTGGGGGTTGTGTGAAGTACTAGAGAAGACCCTGGGGGTTTCTCCTCTTATCCTTACTACTTTTTCCCCTTCTACTTATGTTGCATTTAATTTGCTCTTCTCCAAGATTGTTAATTTATTTTAAACATTTTTTTCTGTTTCAATCATTTAAAAATATAAATTCAAATTTTGATATGGTTGAGTTTTAATTCTCTACTCAAAATAGGTTCTTAATTTCTCTTGTGATTTCTTCCTTGGACCATAGATTACTTAGAAGCATCTTGGTTGACTATGAAGTATTTGTAATTTTCTGGGTATCTTTCTGTTATTGCAATTATTTTAATTTTGCTACAAGCAGAGAACAAATCTTCTATGATTTCAATCCATTTACATTTACTGAGTTGTGTTTTATGTCTAGCATAACAATGTATCCTTGTAAACTAGAAAAAATGCAGTGTTGGACAATTTTCAGTTAGGTCAAGGTGGTAGGTAGTGTGGTTCAGATTCTCATATTCTTTACTGAATTTACTGTCTACATGTTTCATTCATTACAGCGAATAGGATACAAAAAACTTCCCACCATGTTTTTTGAATTTGTCTCCTGTTGTAGACCCACCAGTGCTTTCTTCACACCTGTTTGCATATGTTATTAGGTGCTTACACATTTAAGAATTTTTTCTCTTTTCACTAATTGACCCTTTTATAAATGAAGTGTCTCTCTATCTCTGGAAATTTTTCTTGTTTTGAATTTTAATTTGTCTTATAAAAATAAAATCAGTCAAAAACTTTTATGGTTGGTTTTTGCACGGTTTTTTTCTGTCCTTTCACTTCTGACAATGTGTCTTTTTATTGAAAGTATATTTATTTTCAAATAGCATTTAATTGTCCCACTTTTTTACCTAGTATGATAATCACTGCTTTTAAAATGGTGTATTTAGTCCAGTTGTAGTCAATGTGATTTTTATACACCTTTTAATGTTTTAAGTCTGCCATTTTTTTCTTTTTTAATTTGTTTTATATTTATTTATTCTTTTCTCTTTCCCCTGCCTTCCTTTGATCAATTTTTGTAAGATTTATTTATTTACTTTAGAGAAAGAGAGCAGAGAGAGAGGTACAGGGAGAGGGAGAGAGAGAATCCTCAAGCAGACTCCCAGCTAAGCATGGAGCCCAACTCAGGGCTTGATCCTAGGATCCCGAGATCATGACCTGAGCCAAAATTAAGAGCTGGCCATTCAACTGACTGAGCCACACAGGCACCCCTGAAACAATTTTTAATATTTCATTTTATGACACCTATTGGCTTTTAAGCTATACTTCTTTGCTTTAAATTTTTAGATTGTCCTCGAGATTACAACATGCATATTTAACTTATTACAGTTCATCTTTAATTCATATTGTTGCTGTACCTTAAAAACTTACAACAGTGCACTTTTTTGCATCTCATATATGTATTTTATCTTCTCTACCTATGTTATAAACTCCAGAATAGAGTGTTTAATATTTGCTTTAAACAGTCAAATTTCCTTTAAAAACACTCAGAAATAAGGAAAAGGACTATTTTGTATTTGCTTGCATATTTATCATTTCTAGTGCTCTTTGCTTCTTTTTGTAGATCCAAGTTTCAATTTACTATAATTTTCCTTCGGTTTAGCAAACTTCTTTTGGGATTTCTTGTAGTGGGGGTTTCCCAGAGACAAATGAACTCAGCCTTTGTTTATCTAAAATGTTCTTATTTTGCCTTCATTTTTATAAGTCATTTTTGCAAGAAAGAGAATTCTAGGTTAGTAATGTCATTTTAAAGGAGTCATTCTATTTTCCCAGAACAATTTATTGAACAGACTGTCTTTTTTCCAATGGATGTTTTTTCCTGCTTTATCAAAGATTAGTTGCATAAAGAGCCAAGGGTCCATTTCTGGGGTCTCTATTCTGTTCCATTAGTCTATGTGTCTGTTTTTGTGCCAGTACCATGCTGTCTTTGTGATCACGGCTTTGTAGGACAGCTTGAAATCCGGCACTGTGATGCCCCCAGCTTTGTTTCCTTTTCAACAATTCCTTGGTGATTCGGGGCCTTTTCTGGTTCCACACAAATTTAAGGGCTGTTTGTTCCAGTACTTTGAAAAATGTCCTCGGTATTTTGATCGGGATGGCATTGAAAGTGTAGATTGCTATGGGTACCATGGACATTTTAACTATGTTAATTCTTCCAATCCATGAGCATGGAATATTTTTCCATCTTTTTCTGTCTTCTTCAATGTCTTTCAAGAGTGATTTGTAGTTTCTAGAACATAGATCCTTTACGTCTCTGGTTAGGTTAATTCCAAGATAACATATGATTTTTTGGTGCTATTGTAAATGGGATGGATTCCCTAATTTCTCTTTCTTCAGTCTCATTGTTCATGTATAGAAATGCAACTGATTTCTGAGCATTGATTTTGTATCCCGCCACATTACTGAATTGCTCTATAACTCCTAGTAGTTTGGGGGTGGATTCTTTTGGGTTTCCTATATAGAGTATCACGTCATCTGTGAAGAGAGACAGTTTGACTTCTCTGCCGATTTGGATACCTTTTATCCCTTTTTGTTGCCTGATTGCTGTTGCAAGGACTTCTAGTACTATGTTTAATAATGGCAAGAGTGGGCATCCTTGTTGTGTTCCTGATCTTAAAGGAAAGGCTTCCAGCTTTTCTTCACTGAGAATGATATTTGTTGTAGGCTTTTCATAGATGGTATTTATGAGATTGAGGAATGTAGCCTCTATCCCTACACTCTGAAAGGTTTTAATCAGGAAAGGATGCTGTATTTTGTCAAATGCTTTTTCTGCATCTATTGAGAGGATCATATGATTCTTGGCTTTTTTCTTGTTGATATAATCTATCACACAAATAGATTTGTGAATGTTGAACCACGCTTGCATCCCAGGGATGAATCCCACTTTGTCATGATGGATAATCCTTTTAATGTACTGTTGGATCTTATTAGCTAGGATCTTGTTGAGAATTTTGGCATCCATATTCATCAGAGAAATCGGTCTGTAATTCTCCTTTTTGATGGGGTCTTTGCCTGGTTTGCAGATCAAGGTAATATTGGCCTCATAGAATGAGTTTGGTAGTTTTCCTTCTGTTTCTATTTTTTGAAATAGCTTTAGGAGAATAGGTATTATTTCTTCTTTGAATGTTTGGTAGAATTCCTCGGGGAATCCATCAGGCCCCGGAATTTTGTTTTTTGGAAGATTTTTAATCACTGTTTCAATCTCTTCATAATTAATTGGCCTGTTTAAAAAATCAATTTCTTCCTGTTTCAGTCTTGGTAGTTTATAGATTTCCAGGAAGGCCTCCATCTCTCCCAGGTTGCTTAATTTATTTGCATAAAGTTCTTGATAAAAGTTTCTAATGATCCTTCCTATTTCATTGGTGTTGGTTGTGACCTTCCCTTTTTATTCATAATTTTATTAATTTGGGTCCTGACAGCTACATGCAAAAGAATGAAACTTGACCACTCTCTCACACCATACACAAAGATAAACTCCAAATGGATGAAAGACCTCGATGTGAGACAGGAATCCATCAAAATCCTAGAGGAGAACATAGGCAGCAACCTCTACGACATCGGCCAAAGCAACCTTTTTCATGACACATCTCCAAAGGCAAGAGAAACAAAAGAAAAAATGAACTTGTGGGACTTCATCAAGATAAAAAGCTTCTGCACAGCAAAGGAAACAGTCAAAAAAACTAAGAGGCAGCCAACGAATGGGAGAAGATATTTGCAAATGACACTACAGATAAAAGACTGGTATCCAAGATCTATAAAGAACTTCTCAAACTCAATACACAAGAAACAAATAAACAAATCATAAAATAGACAGACGATATGAATAGACACATTTCCAATGAAGACATACAAGTGGCTAACAGACACATGAAAAAATGTTCAAAATCATTAGCCATCAGAGAAATTCAAATCAAAACCACACTGAGATACCACCTTACGCCAGTTAGAATGGCAAAATTTGACAAGGCAAGAAACAACAATTGTTGGAGAGGATGTGGAGAAAGGGGATCCCTCCTACATTGTTGGTGGGAATGCAAGTTGGTACAGCCACTCTGGAAAACAGTGTGGAGGTCCCTTAAAAAGTTAAAAATTGAGCTACCCTATGATCCAGCAATTGCACTACTGGGTGTTTACCCCAAAGATACAGATGTAGTGAACAGAAGGGCCATATGCACCCCAATGTTCATAGCAGCATTGTCCACAATAGCTAAATCGTGGAAGGAGCCGAGACGCCCTTCAACAGATGACTGGATTAAGAAGTTGTGGTCCATATATACAATGGAATATTACTCAGCTATCAGAAAGAACGAGTTCTCAACATTTGCTACAACAAGGATGGCACTGGAGGAGATAATGCTAAGTGAAATAAGTCAAGCAGAGAAAGACAACTATCATATGATTTCTCTCATCTATGGAACATAAGAACTAGGATGATCGGTAGGGGAAGAAAGGGATAAAGAAAGGGGGGTAATCAGAAGGGGGAATGAAACATGAGAGACTATGGACTATGAGAAACAAAACGCAACGCAACTAATGAATCATCGAACTTTACATCAAAAACCAGAGATGTACTGTATGGTGAATAACATAATATAATAAAAAATATTATTATAAAAAAATAAAGGAGTCATTCTACTTTCTTCCTGATCATTTGTTTTCTGACAAATGTTCAGCAGTTATTTTTATCATGGTTCCCCTACATCAAGTACCAATGTGGCTTTTTTCTGTTTTTAAGATTTTCTTTTAGTCTCTGGTTTAACATCAATTCTGAAATGATGTGGTTTGCTTTGTGTTTTCCTGCTTTTCAATTTCACGGGTTAATGTTTTTCATTAAATATGAAATTTTTCAGTCATTATTTCTATAAATATTTTTTCTATCCCAATTTTTTCTTTCTTTCTGGCATTCCAATAAGAAATATATTAGACCATGTGCCACTGACTTTTCCAGCCATTTTTCTCTCTCTGTTTCAGTTTTTATTACCCCATCTCAAATCTCACTAATCTGTCTTCTGTACTATCTAATTTGGTGTTAAGTCTGTCAGAAAAAAATTTCAATTCAGATATTGTGGTTTGCTGATGCAGAATTTTCATTGGTTCTTTTTCTAAATGTGAATTTCTGTGCTGAGTCCTTATCTATCATTTTTATCCCCTTTCCCTTAAACCTTGACTATATTGATGATAATTGTTTTATTTTATTTGTTTATTTAATATTTTTTTAGACAGGAAGAGCAGGGGTGTGGGGAGGGGCAGAGGGAGAGAGACAGAGAGATTCGTAAGCAGGCTCCATGCCTAGTGTGAAGCCTGACTCAGGGCTCAGTCTCACAACCCTGAGATCATGACCTGAGCCAAAACCAAGAGTCAGATGCTTAACCTCATGAGCCACCCAGGTGCCCCAATAATAACTGTTTAGAAGCTCTTATCTTATAATTCCAACATCTCTTGGCATAGTCATTTTCTATGGCTTCCTGAAAATTGTAGATATTAGGTTGCAGAGAGTTAATGTTAGCTTCCTTAGAACAATATTGAGCTGTGTTTAGCTAATTTACTGGCTATCAGCTTCATTCTATTCATGCTTATTTTTAGGCAGGTCATCCTTTACTCTCTGGCTAGTATAGCCCTGTGCTCTGGCCTTGCTGTGCTCTCAACTGGATACCTGTAGTGTTCACTATGGCAGGGCAGCTCTCCAATGTCTGCCAACATTGTGTGACTCTGCCAGCCCCTAGTCACTCCTCCCTGCTGGACTTCAGGGAGTCTTATCCCATGTATGTAGTAGTACTTGGTATTTGGGCAAAGAATCAAGGAAACTCCAATACAGAACTCGTTCTCTGGACACCTTCTTCTTTTATATCATATTCCTCATATTCCAACCACCTCAGTGGCCCTGAGCTGTATTCTGTGTTTCCTCCACCCAGTATTGCCACTAGACTCTGGGCTCAAATTTCCTATGGCATGACTTGCAAAGTACCCCCAGTAAGAAATCCAGGGACATGTGGAGCTTGTCTCATGAGATTACCTTCTCCCAAGGACCCCAGCCCTATGTTGTCTTTCCTCCATGCCTGAATATGATTGTTTCATAGTGGCCTATAATGGGAAGATAAGTCTGATATCCATTACTCTTTCATGGCTCAAACCAGAAGCATCTGAATTATTTTTAATATAAGGAAAATGAACTTCTTATAAATATGCATTGAATGAATTGAGAAATATGGTGGTAACAGCATATTATAATGGAATATGGCTTCTTAAGGGTTTTAGAAGTTTGGGATTAGGTTCCCAGCTCTGTGGCATCAATTAATTATTTAATCAGTCTAAACCTTAACTTTCTTATTTTTAAATTAAGAAAGGAGTATTACATTATTGGTAAAGTGTTTCCTATATATATCTTTGTATTCTGTGGCACAAAGACAAAATTATGAACTTTTCAGTTTCAAAGAAATCCAAAAATCATCCCCTTTATATTATCTCTTATGATAGTTCATAAATGCTTTGATTGGAAAAGTAAAATGAGGATAGAAAAACTGAACACTTAATGTACTATCAAATTGTCTTTTATATTCTGTGTCTAATGCTTTGCACATTATAGGCATTTAAATTTCCAATAAAAATAAATGTAACATATCAAATAACTCAGTGAATGGTGCCATCAATAAATCATTCTTCCCAAGTGGAACAGACAATGTGTTGTATATTAATTCTAAGAATGCATTGAATGCTTGAACCAATTTACTAATTTAGACTTCCTTCCTTATTGGAAACTGTTTGGGTTTAGTGACCAGACTTAAATAAAATTGGAATAGTTGGTGTAATTTGAGGATTAAAGATTCACATCCTTTACTTCCATTTATACATGTATTCTGCAAATACCTATAGAGAACTTATTATGTGCCAAGAACTGTACTAACTTCTGGAGACAAAATAATATTCAAAATTTTACAATTTGGAGTCTAGTGGAGAAGATAGGCATTAATAAGATAGCCAGAAATACCATAAGAGACTCTTAGTCATAGGAAACAAACTGAGGGTTGCTGGAGGGGAGGAAGGTGAAAGGATGGGATAACTGGGTGATGGACACTAAGGAAGGCATGTGATGTAATGAGCACTGGGTATTATATAAGACTGATGAATCACAGACCTGTACGTCTGAAACCAATAGAATATTATATGTTAATGAATTGAATTTAAATAAAAATATTGAAAAAAATAAAAAATAAATTAAAATTAAAAAGAAATAAACATAATGTTTCAACTGTGAAATGTTCTATTAAGGAGAAGAATGTGGTTCAATGAGAGGTTATAATGTGGATTTTAACTAGGGGGAAAAACAGCATGCCAGAAAGAAGCAGCAGTCTGTTTTAAGTCCATTATTGAGAGGAAGTTGGACAAATCTGAGGGCTTAAAGGGGGGGGGGTAAACAGAAGGGGGAATGAACCATGAGAGACTATGGACTCTGGGAAACAAACTGAAGGCTTCAGAGGGGAGGGGTGTGGAGGAATGGGATAGGCCTGTGATGGGTATTAAGGAGGGCACGCATTGCATGGTGTGCTGGGTGTTATATGTAAGTAATGAATCATGGAACTTTACATCAAAAACTAGGGATGTACTGTATGGTGACTAACATAATATAATAAAAAATTATTATTAAAAAAAAGATAGTATGGCATAAGCAATGAGAGTAAGGGGAGTTAGGTACAAAATAAGGCTAGAGGAGTAGTTAGGGGCCCAGTTATTTGTTTTGGTAGGACATGTTAAGATGTTTGTCTTTTTCCTAAAAATAATGGGACACATGGAACATTCTTGAGATTAGACCATATATTAGGCACAAAGTAAGCCTCAACAACTGTAAAAATACTGAAATCATTCAATGTATCTTTTCCAGCAACAATTAAATGAAAATAGAAATCAATCCAAGATCTCTGAAAAATTTATAAATATGTAGAAATTGACAATATTTTCTTAAACCACCAAGGAATCAAAGAAGAAATCACAAAGAGAAATCAAAAACTACTTTCAGATGAATGAAAACACACAGAAACACATAACAAAACTTATAGGATGCAGCAAAAGCAGAGCTCACAGGGAAATTTAGAGCCATAAACACCTACATTAAAAAAGAAGAAAGGCCTCAAATCGATTATTTAACTTTACACCTTAAGGACCTAGAAAAAGAAGAACAAATTAAAACCAAAACCAGTAAAAAGAAGAAAATAATAAAAATTAGATCAGAGATAAATAAAATAGACAATACCAAAAAATATAGAGAGAGAAATACAAAAGTTGTTCTTTTAAAAGATCAATAAAATTGACAAGCCCTTAGCTATACTGTCTAGGAATAAAAACACAGAAGACTAAACTAAATAAGGTCAGAAATGAAAGTGGAAGCATTACTACCAATCTTGCATAAACAGAAGTGTAAAGGATTATAAGAGAATATTATGAATAGTTGTTTACTAACACAGATGAATTGGGCAAATTCCCAGAAACACACAAACTATGTAAACAGACTCAAGAAAAAAAACAATCCAAGTAACTTATAACCAGAACAGAAATGGAATTGGTAATCAAAAATCTCCCAACAGAGAAAAGCCCAGGAATAGATGGCTTCCCTGAAGAATTCTACTGACCATTTAATGAAGAATTACTACCAGGTCTTCTCAAACTCTTCTAAAACATAGAGGAAGAGAGAACTCTTCTAACTCATTCCATAAGGACAGCATTATCTTAATACCTTAGTCAGACAAAGACATCATAAGAAAAGAAAACTACAGATCAAATCCCTTCCAAATATAGATGTAAAAATCCTCACCAAATACTAGCAAAGCAAATCCAGCATTATATTAAAAAACATTAATAGAATGTTGTTAACTATCTTAGCTTAGGCTACTATATCAAAATACCATGAACTGGGTAGCTTCTCACAGTTCTAGAGGTTAGAAGTCTGAGATCTGGGTGCCATCAGGGTCAGGTTCCTGGTGAGGTCTTATTTCCTGATTTGCACAGGGCCATCTTTCATTCATATAGTGGAGAGCAGAATGAGACAGAAAGCCAGCTCCCCAGTATCATTTATAAGGACACAAATCTCATTCATGAGGGCTGCACCCTCATGATCTAATTACCTCCCAAAAGCCTTGCCTCCAAATACCAACACATTGAGATTAGGGTCTCACACTTGAATTCTCAACAAGTGAATTTGGGGGTGAGAGGGAATACAAACATTCAAAGCCATTGCAATGACCAAATAGGACCTATCCCTTGAGTGCAAGTGTGGTTCACCATGTGAAAATTAATCCATTTAATATACCACATTAATGGAATCAATGTTTTAAATAGAATAATCATCCCAATTGAGGCAGAAAAAGAATTTGGTGAAATCCAACAATCTTTTATGATAAATACACTTCACAAACTAGAAATAGAAAGAAATTTCTTCCATCTGGGAAAGGACTGAAAAATCCATAATTAACTTCATGCTCAGTGGGGAAACCCTGAAAGCCTGCCCCTTAAGATCAGTAACAAGACAAGAATGCTTGCTTTTGCCAGGGTTATTAGTCAAGAAAAAAACTAAAAGGCATCCAAATTGGAAAGGGAAAAGTAAAAGTATCCTTATTTGCAGATGCCATGAGCTTATAGCTGGAATATAAATGCACAAAGAGACTGTTAGAGCTAATAAATAGATTAAGCCAAGTTATAGCATGCAAAAGTCAGTTGCATTTCTAAACATTGATAATGAACAATCTGAAAAGGAAAATAAGAAAACAATTTTGCATTTACAATAGCGTTCAAAAGAATAAAATATCTAGGAATAAATTTAACCAAGGAAGTGGATGACTCATCCACTGAAAACTCCAATGTAATGATGATATAAAATAAAGAAAACTTTAATAATGTAAATGAATATGGTGTTTGTTTTTGGAAGATAATCTTGTTTAGAGTATACCCAAGGAATTTACAGATTCAATTAAAATTCCAATGGACTTTTTGTAGAAACAAAAAGCCAATCCTCAGATTCCTATGGAAGTACAAAGGACTCCACGGAGCCAAAATAATTTTGAAAAAGAAGGACCAAGATAGATTTAAAAACTTACCACAAAGCAACAAAGAATGATCAAACAATGTGTTATTGGCATATGGATAGGCCTATGAACCAATAGAATAAATTCATTCATTCATTCATTCATTCATTCCAGAAATAAACTCAAATGATTTTAGATGAGGTTGCTAAGATCATTCAAAGAGGAATTGAATAGGCTCTTCAAGAAATGGTGCCGAGACAACAGATATTCATATGCAGAAGAATGAATTTGTGTGCAACCTTACACCATCTATAAAAAGTCACTAAAAATGAACCAATGACCTAAATATAAGAGCTAAAACTATTAAACTCTTAGAAGAAAACATAGTCTAAATCTTAATGATGATGGATTGGCCATGGGTTCTTCATATGACACCAAAAAGCAAAAGCAGTGAAAGAAAAAATAGATATATTGGACTCTATCAAAACGTAAAACTTTTGTGCATCAAAATAAATTATCAAGAAAGTGAAAGATACCCTATGGAATGGGAGAGAATATTTTCAAATCATGTATTTGATAAGAGTCTAATATCCAGAACATAGAAAGAATTCTCAGAACTCAACAACAAAAGATAAACCACTCAATTTAAAAATGAGTAAAGTACTTGAATTGACATTTCTTTAAATAAAATATAAAAATGGCTACCAAGCACTCAATATCATTAAGCATTTTTTTTAAAGATTTTATTTATTTATTTCAGACAGAGCGCATGCAAAAGAGAGCATAAGCAGCCGGGAGGTCCCTTCAACATCATTAATCATTAAAAAAATAAAAAGAGGGGTGCCTGGGTGTCTCAGTCATTAAGTGTCTGCCTTTGGCTCAGGTCATGATCCCAGGGTCCTGGGATCAAGCCCTGCATTGGGCTCCCTGCTCTGCGGGAAGCCTGCTTCTCCCTCTCCCACTCCCCCTGCTTGTGTTCCCTCTATCACTGTCTCTCTTTCTCTCTCTCTCTCTGTCAAATAAATAATCTTTTAAAAAATTAAAAAAATAATAACTACAATGAGATAAACTTTGCACACTAAGATGGTTATAATTTTTAAAAGGAGGGGATAACAAATTTTGGTGAGGACATGGAGAAATTGGAGCCCTCATATACTGCTGGTGGGGATGTAACATGTCCCAGCCACTGTGCAAAACACAGAATTGCAATATGATCCAACAATTCCACTTAACAGATTGATGAATCAATAATATGTGGTATATACAATGGAATATTATTCATCCATAAAAAAGAACCAAGTACTGACATATGCTACAACATGAATGAACCTTAAAACTTTATGGTAAGTGAAAGAACCAGACACAAATGGTCACATATTATACTATCCCATTTATGTGAAATAACTAGTAAAAGAAATCCACAGAGATAGAAAGCAAATTGGTAGTTGCCAGGCACCAGGGGTCAGAGAGAATGGAAATCAACTGCTTAATGCATTTGGAGTTTTCTTTTAGGGTGATGAAAATATTTTAGAATATGATATTAAGTGGTGACTACATAACATTGTCAATGTGCTGAATGCTGATAAATCACACACTTTAAAATGGTTATTTTTATTTTATGTGAATTTTGCCTCCATAAGAAATGACTGAAATTATAACAACTCAAAAGAAGAATAAATTTTATGGAAAAAAATATGTACTTACATTATTGGGGACAAATTATAGTCAGGATTAACATAAATCACACAACCTTTTTCATATTATCTTTACAATAAATAGACTTCACTATTCAGGTGCAGCTTATCTTTCTAGCTTCATCATTATCCTAAGCCTACCTTCTATAAAACATAATGCATTGCCAACAATTCCTCAACACCGTGTTCACGCATCACTCTTTACATTTGCACACACTACTCAAAATATTGCTTAAAGTGACAAAATGCAAAAGACCCTATGATCTGACGGTATGAAGTACCTAGCCATCAAACATTATGATATTAATCCTATAAGCTATTAAAACAGAAAATATTCATAATGAATTGCTAAGTGTAAACCTATAGGTTGACTTTCCTGAAGAATATATTAACTACTACCTAATTTGGAAATGTGTGCATATGTTAATGTATAGAAAAACATAGAAAACACCTAAAAATATATACGCTACAGTTTTAGCAATGGACACTTCTACAATAGAACTTTTTTCTTCTTTATAATATTGTGCATGATTTGTTAATAGCTTGTGTTAATGTTATAATCAAAAAAATATTTTGTTTTATTTTTTGAATGGGAATATATTAAGAGGTTATTTTAAAGGTTATTTTATACAAAAGTGAAGAGATAAGATTTTCACCTGGAAAAATTTACTCTGGCAGATGTGTATGTGCAAAAAAAAATGCATGTACACACGTTAAAAATTTCAACAGTAGTCCAGACTATTGATTATTCAGATTAGGCATATGGTGTGGTGACCATGAGAAGGTAATGAAATAGAAGAAATTGGCAGAAATTGATGACACTTATTCCCTATTCTCAAAATGCTATGCATTTGGGACAAACATAGCTATATTTGTTTTTGCCATGCAAATATGGAAAATAACCAGGAATGGGCAGCATTTTAAATCAATAACATCCTAATGTGACCAACATATCAGCTATTATTCTCTGAGCAGTAAGTTCTTCTTAGAGCCCTAGAAGCAATGGTGACACCTCAAACAGAAATACAAGGAAGAAGTTGGTGCATGAAGAAACAAATTGGACCTACTTGACAATGGATTATAACTTTCTACAGATAATTCATTATTCTCAAATATTTTGGTTTTTCACTTTTTTTTTTCTACTCTAGAAAACATGTTGAAAATGGATTGCCTGGTGCAAGTTAGCAATGTGTTATCTTCTGCATTTCAGGAGAAAAAAACTGAAACTTTTCCTTTTCCCTTAGAATTAGTCAACAAGAGAGAAATATATAATATGTAGAAAGCAAAAGAGAATGGAAAGCCATTGTTCTTCAAAGGGAAGACAACACAAATCATTGTCAGTAGCTCCCCTTGGCTTCTAGGGCTTCTCCTGAGAGTCACTCACCATGGCACTGCAGAAGCTGGGTTAATGGTTTGTGCACTTCCCATGACTCCCTTTAAAAAGAGACATTTCCTCCCCCAACCATTTCAATGGTTGTATAAACCTCTAATTCTCTCTGCTAACCACTGAGTGAATTGGTTCTCACTGTTCATTTCCTACTTGAAATTATTATCACCCATGAGTTTTCTATTCTTATTAAAAAGTCTCTTTAAGCATTTAAAAAAACCAAATCCATGTTATTATTTTTCCATAATAACCCTGAAATGTCAGAATGGTATTCATAAATAAAATATATATTCTGAACCCAAATAGTATTGTGTGATATCACCAATGGTAACTAAGAAAATTATTTAAATAACATGATGAACTACATTAAACAGACACTGATAACTGGTAATGGAGTTGTTTGTTAAATAACTTATTTGGCAAAAAGAAATACTGATTACTTATTGTCCAGCCATGTGCAAGATGGTGTGTTAGATAGTGATTATGGTAAGTTAAATAAGAAATGGTCTTTGTTCCCAAAGAATGTATCATCTGGGGAGGAACATATCATTAACTATATTACAAGGTAATAGTAATAATAGTAAAAACAACAGCAACAACGGCTAGCACTTACCAAATAAGTGGAGCTAAAATAAGCAATCTATATACATTATCTCATTAAGCATCACAACAATGATGAGCTAGACAGCATTATTACCTCCATTTCATAGGGGAGGAAATACTTGGACAGGTTGTAAGACTGGCCCAATATCAAACAGCTAGTAAATGATAACACGGAGATTCAAATCCAGATGTGTCTAACTCGAGAGCACACCTATTACTACACTTTTATGCCAACTGTATGAACGACTTCCAAAGGAAACACAGGACAATTCATTCCTTTTCTGGAAAATTAATACTACACAGAGAAACTGACCTTTTGGTCCAGGCTATAAATTTTCTACATGCTTAAGAATGTGTAAGAATTTAAGACAGAGAGATTAGAAGAGGCATACAGAAATGAAAATGAATGAAATGTAGTCATATGTGACTAGAAAAGAGAATGTAGAAGGCTATTGACAGTTGATGAGCCTTCAAAGGAAGTAAAAGTACTTCCTGAATTTCAACTAAGGACCTTAAATGTCAAAGAGCCAAGAATAACATGCTTTCTATCCAGACAGAATCTCATTAATTTTTAATGCATAAAAGCAATTTGATATGTACATAAAGTTATAAAATGCCCACAAGGTGATATATCATCAGATGGCTTGCATTCTTTAGTTAAATGTTGTTAGAAATTTAAAGGTTTGAATTTATTGTCCTATACATGCATGTTTGTCAGCTAGGTTGCATATTGTTGATCAACAGTTCTTTTGAGCTTAATTACATGCAAATGAAACAGATTATATATTCCCTCCTCTTTATACTAGCCCATCACCAAGGAAGAAATTTTCATATTCAGAATCACCCTTTGAGTTTAAGACAAATTTCTTCTCAGTGAAATGTCAAACAAAGAAAGACAAACACAGTATGGAGGAGGAATTAGAGTGGGGGAGGAGGGACACCTGGGTGGCTCAGTCCTTAAGTGTCTGCCTTTGCCTCAGGTCATGATCCCAGCGCTCTGGGATCGAGCCCCTCATTGGGCTCTCTGCTCAGCAGGAAGCCTGCTTCTCCTTCTCCCACACCCCCTGCTTGTATTCCCTCTCTCACTGACTCTCTCTCTGTCAAATAAACAAATAAAATCTTTAATAAATAAATAAATAATAAAGCAAGGGAGAAGTAAGGGGACACTAGGCTTGCTTTGTCCCTTGGACATAGATAGATAAATATCAAATCATTTTGAACACCTAAGAAATTGATCTGAGGACTGAAAGAACAAAACTGAAGAGCTAGAGGTAGGAAAAAAACCACCACATAGCAGAAGATAGGTGCAGCAGAGGGTTGATTTGGAAGAGAGAAGAGCTGCCGGTGCTGCAAAGAAGAGGTAGCTCTGATCATAGAGAGAGGAGCAAGAGAGAAAGAGTGAAAGCACACACAGGGAACTGCATAAGAAAAACTCCTCCCCAAAACCATTGACTGGGAAAGGGAGACGGGTTAAATACCACAGGTTTTTATAAACAGTGGAGCACAGAGCCTGAAGTTTTGGAGGTCTGAGCCATCACCAGGGTCATGCCTCGCATGTTTGGTGGTATTCCAGGGGGGAAAGAGGGGAGAGACCTGAGAGCAAGCCGTGTGGTCTGAGGATCCCCTGGGTCACACACAGGGGAGTGCATTTGGGAGTCATGGCACAGCCTCACTGGGGGCAAAGAACCAGCAGTTCCAACATGCTACCCTGTTCCCTAGCACAGGAGCAGAGACACTGGCTGAGGGTAGAAAACCATAAAATCTGAACTGCTGGTCAGGCATGCAACTGATTTCTGGGTCAAGCCAACCCTGGCCACAACACAGCAAGACCCTCCCCCAGAGGATGAGTGTCCATCTGTGCCATGCAGATCTCTAAAATTTAGAGTTTTGAAACCCAACCACATGCCTGAGATAAAACACAGGAGTGCTGTGCCACTTGCTGGGTGGACAGCTCAGATGCAGGATGGGTGATGCCAGGGATCTGATGGAAGTTGGGGATAAAAAAGACCTGATTATTTGCTCTTCTGTGAGGGCTTCCTGAAGAGTGGTGGGCACAAGCTCCCAGCAATGAGAGAGTGGGACGATACCATTTTCACCCCTGC
>NW_024426774.1:83678999-83798815 GCF_017311325.1 Ursus maritimus
TATATATATATATATATATATATATATGCTACACTCTTTATACTAGCCCATCACCAAGGAAGAAATTTTCATATTCAGAATCACCCTTTGAGTTTAAGACAAATTTCTTCTCAGTGAAATGTCAAACAAAGAAAGACAAACACAGTATGGAGGAGGAATTAGAGTGGGGGAGGAGGGACACCTGGGTGGCTCAGTCCTTAAGTGTCTGCCTTTGCCTCAGGTCATGATCCCAGCGCTCTGGGATCGAGCCCCTCATTGGGCTCTCTGCTCAGCAGGAAGCCTGCTTCTCCTTCTCCCACACCCCCTGCTTGTATTCCCTCTCTCACTGACTCTCTCTCTGTCAAATAAACAAATAAAATCTTTAATAAATAAATAAATAATAAAGCAAGGGAGAAGTAAGGGGACACTAGGCTTGCTTTGTCCCTTGGACATAGATAGATAAATATCAAATCATTTTGAACACCTAAGAAATTGATCTGAGGACTGAAAGAACAAAACTGAAGAGCTAGAGGTAGGAAAAAAACCACCACATAGCAGAAGATAGGTGCAGCAGAGGGTTGATTTGGAAGAGAGAAGAGCTGCCGGTGCTGCAAAGAAGAGGTAGCTCTGATCATAGAGAGAGGAGCAAGAGAGAAAGAGTGAAAGCACACACAGGGAACTGCATAAGAAAAACTCCTCCCCAAAACCATTGACTGGGAAAGGGAGACGGGTTAAATACCACAGGTTTTTATAAACAGTGGAGCACAGAGCCTGAAGTTTTGGAGGTCTGAGCCATCACCAGGGTCATGCCTCGCATGTTTGGTGGTATTCCAGGGGGGAAAGAGGGGAGAGACCTGAGAGCAAGCCGTGTGGTCTGAGGATCCCCTGGGTCACACACAGGGGAGTGCATTTGGGAGTCATGGCACAGCCTCACTGGGGGCAAAGAACCAGCAGTTCCAACATGCTACCCTGTTCCCTAGCACAGGAGCAGAGACACTGGCTGAGGGTAGAAAACCATAAAATCTGAACTGCTGGTCAGGCATGCAACTGATTTCTGGGTCAAGCCAACCCTGGCCACAACACAGCAAGACCCTCCCCCAGAGGATGAGTGTCCATCTGTGCCATGCAGATCTCTAAAATTTAGAGTTTTGAAACCCAACCACATGCCTGAGATAAAACACAGGAGTGCTGTGCCACTTGCTGGGTGGACAGCTCAGATGCAGGATGGGTGATGCCAGGGATCTGATGGAAGTTGGGGATAAAAAAGACCTGATTATTTGCTCTTCTGTGAGGGCTTCCTGAAGAGTGGTGGGCACAAGCTCCCAGCAATGAGAGAGTGGGACGATACCATTTTCACCCCTGCCCATCAGCACTGACCAACTTCAGGGAGGAAAGCAGGCTCATCCAGTGGTGCCCGGAGCCACTTATACCAAACCCCTCCCTCCTGCACCCTGCAGGTGCATCTCCACTAAGGCAAGTCTGCCTGAGGATCAGAGCAGCAGGACCCCCCCCCCCAGAAGACCAGTACAAACCCCTCACACTCATCATCTCCACTGATCATAGAGTGCTGCAAAGCTTCAGCTCTAGGGGAGATAAGATCTAGCTTCCTTTTTAAGATTTATTTGTTTGTTTATTTATTTATTTATTTATTTATTGACCTAGCTTCTTTTAACAAGCAGACCAAAACACACCTAGGATCTAGTTTCATTTTTTTAAAAAACCTCTTCTTAATATAGCCATTACTCATTACTTTCAGGAACAAGAATACAACAGGCTTTCCTAACGATCACACACATAATAAGAAAGAGTGACCCAGACAAAGTAACAAGACAGAGGAATTCACCCCAAAAGAAAGAACAGGAAGAAGTCATGGCTAGGGATTTAATCTATACAGATACTAGTAAGATGTAGGAACCAGAATTTAAAACAATAATCATAAAGATACTAGCTGGGCTTGAGAAAAGCACAGAAGACACTAAGAATCCCTTACTGCAGAGATAAAAGAACTAAAAACTAGCCAGGCCAAAAAAAAAAAAAAAGCCCTAACTAAGATGCAAAACCAAATGTATTCAATGATAATGAGGATGGATGAAGCAGAGAATGAATCAGTGATATAGATGATACAATTATGGAAAACAATGAAGCTGAAAAGAAGAAGGAAATAAAGATATTGGATCACGAATGTAGACTTAGGGAAATCATCAACTCCTTAAAGCATAATAATATTTGTATCATGGGAGTCCCAGAAGAGGAAAAGAAAGAACAAAATCAGAAGGTTTATTTGAGTAAATAATAGCTAAAAACTTCCTTAATCTGGGAATGGAAATGGACATCAAAATTGAAGAAGCAGAGAGAACTCCCATTAGAATCAACAAAAGCCAGCCAACACCAAGGCATATCATAGTCAAATTCACAAAATACACAGACAAAGAAAGAACCCAAAAGCAGCAAGGGAAAAAAAGTCCTTAACCTAAAAGGGAAAACAGATTAAATTCATAACAGATCTATCCACAGAAACTTGACAGGTCAGAATAAAGTAGCATGATATATTCTTCGTGCTGAATGGGGAAAATGTGCAGCCAAGAATACTTTGTCCAGCAAAGCTGTCGTTCAGAGTAGGAGAGATAAAGGGTTTCCCAGACAAGCAAAAACTAAAAGAGTTCATGACCACTAAACCATCACTGCCAGAAATATTAAGGGGGACTCTTTAAGTGGGGGGAAAAAAAGACCAAAAGCAACAAAGATTAGAAAGGAACAAAGGACATCACCAGAAACACCAATTTTACAGGTAACACAGTGGCATTACATTCATAACTTTCCAATAATCACTCTGAATGTAAATAAACTAAATGCTCCAATCAAAAGACATGGGTATTAGAATGGATAAAAAAAAAAAAAAAACAAGATCCATCTATATGCTGCCTACAGAGACTCATTTTAGACCTAAAGTCATCTGCAGATGGAAAGTGAGGGGGTGCTAAGGTACTGTTGGGGTTAATGTAGAGCATGAAGTCATCCATAATACTTGGCTTGCTAAAATGTAAAAAGGAGGCCACTGGGGGCAACGGAAGTTTTCAGACAAGGGCATGCATAGGCCTTTGGAATGCTGAAGCCTGCATGACCACTCTGCCCTAGGAATGCTGCAGGGAGTTACCTTTCTGGGAGCTATCTTAGCCCAAACAGCTGCTCTGTGATCTAAAAGATGTGTGCATTGTTCCCTAAAGCTATGTTTAGCAGAACTTGTAGAACAAGCTGATCAGCACATTGTATCTTTTTTTTTATTATTATGTTATGTTAGTCACCACACAGTACATCATTAGTTTTTGATGTAGTGTTCCGTGATTCATTGTTTGCATCTAACATCCAGTGTTCCATGCAATACATGCCTTCCTTAATACCCATCACCGGGCTAACCCATCCCCCCATACCCCTCCCCTCTAAAACCTTTACTTTGTTTCCCAGAGTCTGTGGTCTCTCATGATTCGTCTCTCCCTCTGATTCCCCCCTCCTTCATTTTCCCCTTCCTTCTCCTAATGTTCTCCGTGCTATTCCTTATGTTCCACAAATAAGTGAAACCATATCTTTCCAGTAATCAGACTTCTATTTTCTGTAAGACCCCTTGCCACTCATCACTTGCTTAAGAAACAGAGTAATAGGAACAGCAACAGAGGGACAGGCCTAATCCACGCACGAAGAAGCAGTTGACCAAAATTAGAGCTGAAATCAATCAAGCAGAAACCAGAAGTACAGTAGAGCAGATCAACAGGACTAGAAGCTGGTTCTTGGAGAGAATCAATAAAATTGACAGACCACTGGCAAGACTTATTCAAAAGAAAAGAGAAAGGACCCAGATTATTAAAATTATGAATGAAAAAGGAGAGGTCACGACGAGCACCATTGAAATTGGAAGGATTATTAGAAATTTTTATCAACAGCTATATGCCAATAAACTAAGCAATCTGGAAGAGATGGAATCCTTCCTGGAAACCTATAAACTACCAAGATTGAAACCGGAAGAAATTGATTCCTTAAACAGGCCAATTAATTATGAAGAAATTGAGTCAGTGATAAACAACCTTCCAAATAACAAAACTCCAGGCCCGGACGGTTTTCCTGGGGAATTCTACCAAACATTCAAAGAAGAAATAATACCTATTCTCCTAAAGCTATTTCAAAAAATAGAAACAGAAGGAAAGCTACCAAACTCATTCTATGAGGCCAATATTACCTTGATCCCCAAACCAGGCAAAGACCCCCTCAAAAAGGAGAATTACAGACCGATTTCCCTAATGAATATGGACGCCAAAATCCTCAACAAGATACTTGCTAATAGAATCCAACAGTACATTAAAAGGATTATCCATCACGATCAAGTGGGATTCATACCTGGGATGCAAGCGTGGTTCAATATTCGCAAATCAATCAGCGTGATACATCATATCAACAAGAAAAGACTCAGGAACCATATGATCCTCTCAATCGATGCCGAAAAAGCATTTGACAAAATACAGCATCCTTTCCTGATTAAAACCCTTCAGAGTGTAGGAATAGAAGGTACATTTCTCAATCTCATAAAAGCCATCTATGAAAAGCCTACTGCAAATATTATTCTCAATGGGGAAAAGCTGGAAGCCTTTCCCTTAAGATCAGGAACTCGACAAGGATGCCCACTCTCGCCACTATTATTCAACATAGTACTAGAAGTCCTTGCAACAGCAATCAGACGACAAAAAGGGATCAAAGGTATTCAAATTGGCAAAGAAGAAGTCAAAATGTCTCTCTTTGCAGATGACATGATACTCTATATGGAAAACCCAAAAGAAGCCACTCCCAAACTATTAGAAGTTATAGAGCAATTCAGTAACGTGGCGGGATACAAAATCAATGCTCAGAAATCAGTTGCATTTCTATACACGAATAACGAGACCGAAGAAAGAGAAATTAGGGAATCCATCCCATTTACAATAGCACCAAAAACCATACGTTACCTTGGAATTAACTTAACCAGAGACGTAAAGGACCTATATTCTAGAAACTATAAATCACTCTTGAAAGACATTGAGGAAGACATAAAAAGATGGAAAGATATTCCATGCTCATGGATTGGAAGAATTAACATAGTTAAAATGTCCATGCTACCCAGAGCAATCTACACTTTCAATGCTATCCCGATCAAAATACCGAGGACATTTTTCAAAGAACTGGAACAAATAGTCCTTAAATTTGTATGGAAACAGAAAAGGCCCCGAATCTCCAAGGAACTGTTGAAAAGGAAAAACAAAGCTGGGGGCATCACAATGCCGGATTTCGAGCTGTACTACAAAGCTGTGATCACAAAGACAGCATGGTACTGGCACAAAAACAGACACATAGACCAATGGAACAGAATAGAGAGCCCAGAAATGGACCCTC
This sequence comes from Ursus maritimus, assembly GCF_017311325.1. Classification (NCBI taxonomy): domain Eukaryota; kingdom Metazoa; phylum Chordata; class Mammalia; order Carnivora; family Ursidae; genus Ursus; species Ursus maritimus. Next base: position 83,684,391 of record NW_024426774.1, read on the forward strand.
GGCTCTTTGGGCAACTAATATTTGATAAAGCAGGAAAAAACATCCGGTGGGAAAAAGACAGTCTCTTCAATAAATGGTGCTGGGAAAATTGGACAGCTACATGCAAAAGAATGAAACTTGACCACTCTCTCACACCATACACAAAAATAAACTCCAAATGGATGAAAGACCTCGATGTGAGACAGGAATCCATCAAAATTCTAGAGGAGAACATAGGCAGCAACCTCTACGACATCGGCCAAAGCAACCTTTTTCATGACACATCCCCAAAGGCAAGAGAAACAAAAGATAAAATGAATTTATGGGACTTCATCAAGATTAAAAGTTTCTGCACAGCCAAGGAAACAGTCAGAAAAACTAAGAGGCAGCCCACGGAATGGGAGAATATATTTGCAAATGACACTACAGATAAAGGACTGGTATCCAAGATCTACAAAGAACTTCTCAAACTCAATACACGAGAAACAAATAAACAAATCAAAAAATGGGCAGAAGATATGAACAGACACTTTTCCAATGAAGACATACAAATGGCTAACAGACACATGAAAAAATGTTCAAAATCATTAGCCATCAAGGAAATTCAAATCAAAACCACACTGAGATACCACCTTACGCCAGTTAGAATGGCAAAAATAGACAAGGCAAGAAACAACAATTGTTGGAGAGGATGTGGAGAAAGGGGATCCCTCCTACATTGTTGGTGGGAATGCAAGTTGGTACAGCCACTCTGGAAAACAGTGTGGAGGTCCCTTAAAAAGTTAAAAATTGAGCTACCCTATGATCCAGCCATTGCACTACTGGGTATTTACCCCAAAGATACAGACGTAGTGAAGAGAAGGGCCATATGCACCCCAATGTTCATAGCAGCAATGTCCACAATAGCTAAATTGTGGAAGGAGCCGAGATGCCCTTCAACAGATGACTGGATTAAGAAGTTGTGGTCCATATATACAATGGAATATTACTCAGCTAACAGAAAGAACGAGTTCTCAACATTTGCTACAACATGGACAGCACTGGAGGAGATAATGCTAAGTGAAATAAGTCAAGCAGAGAAAGACAACTATCATATGATTTCTCTCATCTATGGAACATAAGAACTAGGATGATCGGTAGGGGAAGAAAGGGATAAAGAAAGGGGGGGTAATCAGAAGGGGGAACGAAACATGAGAGACTATGGACTATGAGAAACAAACTGAGGACTTCAGAGGGGAGGGGGGTGGGGGAATGGGATAGGCTGGTGATGGGTAGTAAGGAGGGCACGTTTTGCATGGTGCACTGGGTGTTATACACAACTAATGAATCATCGAGCCTTACATCGGAAACCGGGGATGTACTGTATGGTGACTAACATAATATAATAAAAAATCATTAAAAAAAAAAAAAGAAACAGAGTAATAAAAATTTGTGATTACCCTAAATCATGAATAAAGGTGAGATTAAAGAAGAGCAAAGGGTCTTCATCTCTGAGTGTTGACCCCCTTGTCTTCTCCTCTTTTTCATAGCAAAGTCTGGAGTAATCTTTCATCCCTCAGTATGAGATTGCTGGCCATTCCTGGCAATGGACATCAAAAGAAAACCAAAGTAGCCATACATATTTCAGACAAACTAGATTTCAAAACAAAGACTGTAACAAAAGATAAAGAAGAGCAATATATCATACTTAAGGGACCTATCCATCAAGAAGATCTAAGAATTGTAAATATTTATGCCCTTAACTTAGGAGCACCAAATATATAAATCAATTAATTAAAAATATAAAGAAACTCATTGATAATAATAGTAAGGGACTTTAACACCCTAGTTCAGCAATGGACAGATCACCTAAGCAGAAAACCAACAAGGAAACATTGGCTTTGAACGAAACCCTGGACTGGATGGACTTAATAGATATATTCAGAACATTTCATTCTAAAGCAGCAGAATACACTTTCTTTTGGAGACCACACAGAACATTCTCCAGAATAGATCACATATTGAGTCACAAATCAGTCCTCAACAAGTACAAAAAGATTGAAATCATATCATGCATATTTTCAGACCATAATGTGCTATGGAACTTGAAGTCAACCACAAAAAAAAACACAAAACAAAACAAAATTTGGAAAGACCACAAATACATGGAGATTAAAGAACATCCTACTAAAGAATGAATGAGTTAACCAGAAAATTAAGGATGAAATAAAAAAAAAACACATGTAAACAAATGAAAATGAAAACACAATAGTCCAAACCCTTTGGGATGTAGCAAAGGTAGTCCTAAGAGGGAAGTATATTGCAGTACAAGCCTACCTCAAGAAGCAAGAAAAGTCTCAAATATACAACCTAACCTTACACCTAAAGGAGCTAGAAAAGGAAGAGCAAATAAAGCCTAAAGCCAGCAAAAGAAGGGAAATAATAAAGGTTAGAGCAGGAATAAACTGTACAGAAACAACAACAACAACAGCAAAAACAGAACAGATCAATGAAACTAAGAGCTGGTTCTTCAAAAGAATTAATAAAATTGATAAACCTCTAGACAGATTTATCAAAAAGAAACAAGAAATGACCCAAAGAAGTAAAATCACCAATGAAAGAGGAGAGATTACAAACAACACAGAAATACAAACAATTATAAGAGAATATTGTGAAAAATTATATGCCAACCCAAATATGTTTTAAATTCAGCGCAAATCTCCAAGATCCCTAAGCCATGTATGTGTGAGGAAAAGAGAAAATGACTTGGAGCCAAGGTAGGAAGAACAGAGATAAGATACGAGCTGCTGCCACCCCAACTATGGAAGGTTGCAAGTGAATCTGAGTGTGTTCCCTGCTAAGGCAAAACAGGGGTATTCCTCAAAGCAGGGAGGAAATTCAGAATTTCCACAACACAAATTTACAACAACAAAAACACAATCTAGAACTACATGGTATGCAGTGGCTATAATTTTTAATGGAAAATTATAAAATAACTTTATAAGAAGGGACAACTAAGCAGCTATTATAACTAGATAGCTATGTATATATTTTTTACCTCGTTGAGCATAGTTAGAATAGCTGCTTTAAAGTCTCTGTCTGATTGAGGAAGACATAAAAAGATGGAAAGATATTCCATGCTCATGGATCAGAAGAATTAACATAGTTAAAATGTCCATGCTACCCAGAGCAATCTACACTTTCAATGCTATCCCGATCAAAATACCGAGGACATTTTTCAAAGAACTGGAACAAATAGTCCTTAAATTTGTATGGAACCAGAAAAGGCCCCGAATCTCCAAGGAACTGTCGAAAACGAAAAACAAAGCTGGGGGCATCACAATGCCGGATTTCAAGCTGTACTACAAAGCTGTGATCACAAAGACAGCATGGTACTGGCACAAAAACAGACACATAGACCAATGGAACAGAATAGAGAGCCCAGAAATGGACCCTCGGCTCTTTGGGCAACTAATATTTGATAAAGCAGGAAAAAACATCCAGTGGGAAAAAGACAGTCTCTTCAATAAATGGTGCTGGGAAAATTGGACAGCTACATGCAAAAGAATGAAACTTGACCACTCTCTCACACCATACACAAAGATAAACTCCAAATGGATGAAAGACCTCGATGTGAGACAGGAATCCATCAAAATCCTAGAGGAGAACATAGGCAGCAACCTCTACGACATCGGCCAAAGCAACCTTTTTCATGACACATCCCCAAAGGCAAGAGAAACAAAAGATAAAATGAATTTATGGGACTTCATCAAGATTAAAAGTTTCTGCACAGCCAAGGAAACAGTCAGAAAAACTAAGAGGCAGCCCACGGAATGGGAGAAGATATTTGCAAATGACACTACAGATAAAGGACTGGTATCCAAGATCTACAAAGAACTTCTCAAACTCAATACACGAGAAACAAATAAACAAATCAAAAAATGGGCAGAAGATATGAACAGACACTTTTCCAATGAAGACATACAAATGGCTAACAGACACATGAAAAAATGTTCAAAATCATTAGCCATCAAGGAAATTCAAATCAAAACCACACTGAGATACCACCTTACGCCAGTTAGAATGGCAAAAATAGACAAGGCAAGAAACAACAATTGTTGGAGAGGATGTGGAGAAAGGGGATCCCTCCTACATTGTTGGTGGGAATGCAAGTTGGTACAGCCATTCTGGAAAACAGTGTGGAGGTCCCTTAAAAAGTTAAAAATTGAGCTACCCTATGATCCAGCCATTGCACTACTGGGTATTTACCCCAAAGATACAGACGTAGTGAAGAGAAGGGCCATATGCACCCCAATGTTCATAGCAGCAATGTCCACAATAGCTAAATCGTGGAAGGAGCCGAGATGCCCTTCAACAGATGACTGGATTAAGAAGTTGTGGTCCATAAATACAATGGAATATTACTCAGCTATCAGAAAGAACGAGTTCTCAACATTTGCTACAACATGGACGGCATTGGAGGAGATAATGCTAAGTGAAATAAGTCAAGCAGAGAAAGACAACTATCATATGATTTCTCTCATCTATGGAACATAAGAACTAGAATGATCAGTAGGGGAAGAAAGGGATAAAGAAAGGGGGGTAATCAGAAGGGGGAATGAAACATGAGAGACTATGGACTATGAGAAACAAACTGAGGGCTTCAGAGGGGAGGGGGGTGGGGGAATGGGATAGACTGGTGATGGGTAGTAAGGAGGGCACGTATTGCATGGTGCACTGGGTGTTATACACAACTAATGAATCATCGAGCCTTACATCAGAAACCAGGGATGTACTGTATGGTGACTAACATAATATAATAAAAAATCATTAAAAAAAAATTTTTTTTAAAAAGTCTCTGTCTGATAATTACAACATGTGATTAATCCAGAAGTTGGTATTCGTTGTCTTTTGTATGTGTATAGCACACTTATATTGTATTCTCCATATACATAACACATATATATTGCAGTATATGTGTATATAGCTATGCATATTTTTATATCATATATATTGAGTGAAAAGATTTTAAAAATTTCAACAGGTAAGTAAAAAAAATTTTTAAAGAGACAACGTTTTAGAACACAAGATTATGGTAGCTTAAAAAAAATTCACTAAATAGGGGCGCCTGGGTGGCTCAGTTGGTTAATTGGCTGCCTTCGGCCCAGGTCATGATCCCAAGGTCCTGGGATCCAGCCCTGCATCGGGTTCCTTGCTCAACAGGAGCCTGCTTCTCCCTCTCCCTCTGCTTGCCATTCCCCCAGCTGGTTCTCTCTCTCTTCCTCTCTATGTCAAATAAATAAATAAAATCTTTTTTTAATTTATTTTTTTTTTATGTAAAGTTCGATGATTCATTAGTTGCGTATAACACCCAGTGCACCATGCAATACGTGCCCTCCTTACTACCCATCACCAGCCTATCCCATTCCCCCACCCCCTCCCCTCTGAAGCCCTCAGTAAATAAATAAAATCTTTTTAAAATTCACTAAATTGTTTAATAGAAGGATAGCGATGACAGAGGAAAATCAATAAACTTGAAGACAGATCAGTAAAAAACATTCACTCAGAGGGAAAAAAAATGATATTTAAAAAGCCCAGAGTCTCAGGTACCTCTAGAAGAAAGTGAATAATAAAAATAAGAGCTAAAGTTTTAAAAAATATACAAGACAGAAAATTAACAAAGTCATAATCTAATTCTTTGAAAAGTTCAGCAATATTAACAACTGGTAGCTAGATTGATCAAGAAAATAAGAGAGAAAGAAAATACAAATTGCCAGTATTAGGGATGGAAAAGAGGTGATCACTATAGTTCGTAAAGACTTTAAAAGAATAGGAAAAAATTATTTAAAATTCTATACAAATTTTATGATTTAAATTCAATGGACAAACTAGTGACTAATAAAACATATTACAAAAATTCTCAACAAAACATAAGCAAAATAAATCCAGAAATACATAAAAAGGATAAAATATCATGACCAAGAGAGGTTTATACTTGCAATGCTAGGTTGTTTAACAGAACGTTAGTCAAAAAATTTAGCATATTAACAGAATACAAACAAAGAAAATGCTGACTAAATTCAATCATCTATACACAGGTAAATATAAATTTTCCTCTCTTCAAGAAACCAAGAAAGGAAGGGAACCTAACCTGCTAAAGACCATCTACAAAAAAAAAAAAAAATCCTTTGGCCCCATGATATGTGACATTGACATATTGAACATTTGCACCCTATGACTGGGAACACGTTTGGGACGACCACTGTCTCCATTTGTATTTAACATTGTACTAACCCAAGTCAGTACAACAAGGTCAAAAAAATATATATATATATATGGAAACAAGATTTGGGCTATATCTATCTGTGAATTACATGTTTGTTTACATAGAAAATCTTTGGAGGGGTGCCTGGGTGGCACAGCGGTTAAGCATCTGCCTTCAGCTCGGGGCGTGATCCCAGCGTTGTGGGATCGAGCCCCACATCAGGCTCCTCTGCTATGGGCCTGCTTCTTCCTCTCCCACTCCCCCTGCTTGTGTTCCCTCTCTCGCTGGCTGTCTCTATCTCTGTCAAATAAATAAAGAAAATCTTTAAAAAAAAAAAAAAAAGAAAATCTTTGGAAATCAACAAAACACCTGAAGGAACTAATAGTAAGCAGTAAGACATAGAATACAAGATTAATAAGCATAAACTAATTATGGTACATCATACTAGCAACAAATGATAAAAAAATAGAATTTGAAAATTTCATTTTAATTGAGTCTAGAAAAATACCTAATGAAAGGTATTTAAAAACCTCTACTTTGAAAACTACACAACATTGCTGAGAAAGTTCCATTGTTCATTTAATTAACTCTCATTTGGCACACTTTTTGGGCTTATAAATCTCTGTGGCTGATAATTCCATATGTCTAATCGAATAATACTTTATCAAATGACTTTTATAGTCCATCATTACACAGCTCACAATCTGAGAAAAGGCAAATGAAGTAAGTTTTATGTATTTTTCACTTCATTTTCCTTTATTGTTACTTATAACAACTTTCTAGAACAAAGTGGCTCAAATTGAGTGAGAGGTAAAATGTAAGCAATAACCCGGCAGTATTCAGAGAGCCGTTGGTTGAGGTGCATACTGTTGCAGTCAGAAAAATACCAATGCTGATGCTTTAAAGTTTTCATAACTGCATTTGAAGAAATAATGAATGGTGGTGTTTTGGAAAGACTCAAGTCAGAAGCATAAGGGAAATAAGATTTACTTCAGTATGAAAATGTCTCTGGATCTAAAGAATCACATTCTCTATTACAGTAACACTCATATAGCACAGGAATGAGACTCAGAGGGTCCACCAAGGAGGAGTCCCATGACACAGCAGCTTTCCCAAAAACAGAAAACTTCGTTGAAAACAATTTTGATGTAAGAATTCAGCAAAGGTGGGGAAAGGATAGAATAAAGGTTTTTACAGCCATCACTGTCAGACTGTTCCTGTGAAGGGCTAGGGATATTTTCAGTCAACTGGAGACCTCTCTGAATGAGACATGTCAGTACTAGGTGTGGTCAAGATGTCCAGAGACAAATCATAGACCACCTAAGTAACAGGAGCATTGATACAGAATTATATTCATTATTTCCCTTTTTAACCATCTTACCATGTTCTCATCAGGCTATGACTGGGGCAATTGTCCATTCATGGTTTTCACTGTAAATACAAGCACCAGGAAGTGCTCTGGTGAATTATCTATGTTTCTTCATATTCCTGCCCACCCACATTAAGTAGCAGCAACCTCCAGCTCATGATTATAAATGTTCATTACCTCTGCCAGTATAACTTCTTTCATTGACTACTGGTGCAAGAAATGCAAAATGACTAGCCATAATTTTAGGTTTAGTGTAATCTCTACTGTATTTTTTGGTTAAAAAGCACCTCCCACTCAAACCTGAAACAAAGGTCTCTAATTCAATAGATAAAAGCCACAGGAACAGAAAGCACAATTCTGAGATAAGATGGTAAGAACTGATCCCATTCCATGGGTCCTGAATCCAAGTACTCTACCCATCAGGGACAAAATATTGCATAAAAGTTATTGGTTCAAAGTAGAGACTATGTATAAAGAACAAAACCCAAATCCTCATGGTATCATTTCTACAGTGACACCATGGCTGTACCTTAAGGAGACAATTCCAATGCACTATCAGGCTAACAGCTTCTGGTTAATTTAGTAAATGGTACAAACAATGGATCCTGTAATCATGTACCCATGGCCAGGTTTACTGCTCCAGCTCCTGCTCATTGGAAGAATGTACCCAATCCAGGGTCTCTCAGAGCTACGCCAGTAGGGGTATAATGTGGCAGCAATCCATTCTGCTCACACTAATATATCAAACTGATTTATTCATGGTCTAAGCATCAAATTTGTAATCCTTTATCAGCTGGTTATAGGGATCTTCTATGAACCACAGCTGTTAGTTGAAGAAGTGTTTATTACTGGACAAGGGTCCTGCCCGATGGGTAGTAAGCCAAACACCGTCAGTGGCTATTGTGAAAGAGAAAAAGAGTTTTATTGCAGGGCACCAAGCTAGGAGCAGGGAGGACATTTCTAAAATCTGCCTTCCCCCAGGATAAGGGGAGCTGAGCATTTATGGAATTTTATGAGGGGGATCTGGAAGGTGGATGGAGGTGAGTGGACACTGGGAAAGGTGAAGTAAGGGGAAAGACCTTGCTGCCTCTGTACAGGCACTACCCAGTGACATCCAGGCACTTATCATCTGTAGAAAAGATGGCGCGAGCATGACGTGACCAGCATGGGGAGATCTCACGTGTGTCCTCACAGATGTTACTTTTGTTCATTTTCCGTCCCTTCTGCACAGCTGCAAGACTTCTTCCCGTTTTTTTCTAGTCCTACTTGGTCTTGTGGCAGTTGGTCAACTTTCTGCAAAGCAGGCTCATAAGTCAATTAGGTTGAACAGAATGTTCTTGGGGCAGAATGGTCATGTATGTGTTATTTCAAAGGGTTAGTTTCATGTTAGTAGAAGAGAAGCAGTGACAAGGAGATCTGAGCTCCTGTCATGCAAACTACTTGTGCCCCTGGCCCTGCCTAGACATGCTCGATAATATACCATTTCCAACATATAATGGACTGCTGCTGGGCTCACCAAACCTTATCACCTGGTGAAGAGTAGCACCTAGTGCATGATGATGCAGTTGCAGTGACCTAGTCACTTAATCGCCAGTGTTAGGCATTTAGTCTCTACTGAGTTCTGGCTGCATTCCAGGGACTACTTTTCAGACTTTTAGTTCTGACAGAATATGAGCAGGGTGAATAAGGGACAGGAGGGGCTAGGTAGGGAGAGATAGGTAGGGGGCCATGGGATCAGGCTCACAAAATTCAAAATGTGGGAGATGAAAGGAAATCAGAGATAAGGGAGCAAACCAGACATCATGTCCTAGGTGTCAGAGGTGAGGTCTTACTATAACAGGAACTTGTGACCTACCAAGAATTACCAGACCCTAAAAAGGAAGTAAGCCATTAAAGGTGTTATCACTAGTCCTTGCTCAATGGTGATATCAATAGAGATGGTAAAAAGATTTAAGTTCCCTGGTTAGCTTTCTATAAAAGACAATCCCTGAAAGACCTCAGTGGCAACCCTGTTGGGATCCCTCTCACTCCAAAGCTTTTTCTGTATCCTTACTTAATAAACTTCTATCCCTTTACTCTCCTTTGTCTGCAAGATTCATTCTTCCACTCCATGAGAGAAGAACCTCACTCTCCTGCATCAAGGGGACTGGAAGAGATAGCTAAAGTGATGTCATTCACAGAGAGAGTCCAGACAACTCTGTGACCATTAAAGACTTAAATGCCCATCATTTCAGCTTCTTCATGGGTGTCCTTCTTTCAGCATCCTCCCTCCACATTCCCTGGGAGGAGAAGCAGCCTCAAATGTGTAGTCACTTCCCCTAGCACTAACAGAAAATAAAACACTGCAGTCAAGAAATAAAACAAACAAGCAAACAAAAAAGTGGAGGGAAAAGAGCTGTTTGTTAAATCATCGAACTTGCCATTTCTGTGCCTTTTTCTGAATTGAAACGGTAATTAAAGTTGTCCAGATGCTGTCGTGTCAGGGGAACACTGAAGTAGAAAACACAAAATTGCTTTAATTGCCTTGAGGTGATTAAATTTGAAAGTAATGGGCTCTCCATCAATCTAGCCTCCTTTTTTTAGAAGAGAAAACACTAACCAGATTGTGTTTTCAAGAATATCAATCTGTAAGAGCTGTGTGTGTATTTTTAAATAACTGTAGGCAGGTTATAAATCTAACCTACTTTCAGATCCTTAGTAAAGTGCCCCGGGCTTTCCTATTCATTCCACAATAACACGTCAACTTCCCTAGTTCTGTCTCAGTAGCTTAGAAACTTCTCACCTGGGTGCACGCACAATAGCAAAACTATAAAGATGAACTCTCTGAAGCAGAAATTCTTATGGCATCTCTAATGTGGAAACAGACTAGATTGATGAGGTCAGTATTAAAGCGGCTGTCTCTAATGAGTTGAAGATTCCCATTTGTGCTATATCCTGATGTAGAGGAAGCCAGGGAGAACAGAATCAATAAGATGTGATGACCTCTTCATCAACCTTAAAGTAACAGTAGGGAAAACAGAGGGTGGGCTGGGGGGTGGGAGAGTCCTAAGGCATTGAGCTTTAGCTTAATGACTGAAGACAAACAAAATTAAAGTGTTAATTCAAGCAATGAGTCATAAATTTAGCTTTTAAGAAATGAATTCCTTTGAATCTATAAGCATTAACAGGAAATTCTGGTTTCCTAAAGGAAGGAATAGATCAGTTGGCAAGCTAAAGTTTCCTTGGAAAGTAGGACACACCATGTATTCTTCCCCCATGTAAGTGGTACAGTGCTGGTCCATCCATCACTGTTCTCCAAATGCTGGGAGATTTGGCTTCTGATTCTACAGTTTGCTAATGTTGTTTAGGTGTGTGGTCTCTTCCCAACTGCAAGGCTAAGATGAATCCAAGAAAAAACTGGAGTTAGATTAAAAGTGCAATAGAAAGTGAATACTCATAGTGAAATATTTATGTTTTCAGGGAAACTATACTTATAAAATCTATTCTGGAGAAATAGTCATACATCCGTGAAATACGACCTGTGGAAAGCTTCGGGCAAAAAATGTTGCACTTACCACTGACTTTAATAATTTAAAGCAAGTATTTCACTTTTCTGGATAATAATCAGAATTCATTTGTTCCATTCCAATACACAAAACTGAAAATTGATTCTCAGAGCTGGGAAAAAATTGCACCCCTGAATTTTCAGCACTTTTTTTCCTTTTGAAGTTCAACTAGACTAGTCTAACTTCGCTCTGCAATTCCATCTAATGAAATATGCTGGTAAACATTAACACCTAATGCAAATTGATGATGCTTCTCGATAGTTAATTCAAAGTAATTGTGTTAATTCAATAGTTAATTCAAAGTAAATGTTAATTGTAAAGGCCAGCACAAAAGATTCCTTTGTGAGTCTGTCTCCAGATCTGTCAGCTTCAGTAGCAATTGTTCTTGAGATGGAATAAATACCTAGATCAGTAAGAGAAAGGAGAAGAAGAAGAATTTGATAAGAATTCCATACTTGTGGGATGCATCATGCTTACAGAGAGAAGGACACACTCTTCACTGCACTCTGAGATTAATAATATTTAGGGGCGCCTGGGTGGCACAGCGGTTAAGCGTCTGCCTTCGGCTCAGGGGTGATCCCGGCGTTATGGGATCGAGCCCCACATCAAGCTCCTCTGCTATGAGCCTGCTTCTTCCTCTCCCACTCCCCCTGCTTGTGTTCCCTCTCTCGCTGGCTGTCTCTATCTCTGTCAAATAAATAAATAAAATCTTTAAGAAAATAATAATAATATTTAAATTCAATATTAAGTTTCATGATCAAAATATTTTTCTGTTCATCACAATTAAACATATACAACTTTCATAATTGAAAGTGAACTTTTATAATTGAACTACAAGCATATTAATGTTTACTTCAATAAAAGGAAATCACAATCTAGTGAAATATTTTTGGGGCATCTGTTTCTCAATTATATTATATAGATGGCACTTCTGCCTTGCAAATGTAATCATCAAATGGCTTCATCGCATCTCTATTTGGTGAGTGGAAATATTTCCTTTTACTCAAGGTCATAGCAAGACAAACAAACCTGTGGAAGGCAGTGAACATGAAATTTGCCCAATGTTAAGACAAATTGTTTGTAGTTTTCTGGTTTAGCTCAATCAGGTAAAGCAACAGAGGAAGAAAAAAAACAGTGAATATCTGTAAACAGGGTAAAAGACTGAACCCAATGTCAGTCGAATGTCCTAGCCTCATAAATATAGATAATGCTGTCTCCAAATGTAAGTTTTTTTAAAAAGCTCTCTACTGAGGTATTTGGAGACACTTTCTTGAGGGAATAAATCTGGTGACCTGAAACTCAAGAGATAATGAGAATCATTTTAAAGGAAAGGATTCTACAACAGTTCTAGTCTGGTCTTTTCTTCCTTCAATTCCATTGTAATATTTAACATGTTGAAAGGAAATTATTTGTTAAATAAATGTTGGCCTTCTTTTATACTTCATCTGGTCTTCAGAGCAGCAAAATGTATGATTATTTGTTCACGTATAAAGAGATTTGTTAAATATTTTAAGGTCTTTGGTAGAAATCTCTCATAAACCATAGGAGGAAATATGCAGTGGTTTAAAAAACGCTGAAGTACTTAGAGTAAGATATATCTGCATAAGAAACATGGACTCTCACAAGGTCAAAACCAAGGAATCTCATCCAAGGCTTGACTAGGGAAGAATCTGTTTCCAAGCTCATGTGGTTGCTGGTGGAATTCAATTCTTCAAGAGCTGTTAGACTGAAGGCCTCCATTCCTAGCTAATTTTGACCAGATACTACCCTCCATTCCTTGGGATATGAACTCCAGTATGGCAGCTTGCTTCATCAAACTATGCAAGCCAAGAAGGCAATAGAGAGAGTCAACTAGCAAAACGGAAGTCACAATCTTATGTAAATTAATCACAAAATGACATCCCCTTACTTTTGACACATTCTGTTGGTTAGAAGCAAGTCAAACTCAAGGCACAGGATTTCACAAGGGTAAGTACCAGTTAGTAATCATTTGGAACCATCTTAGAGTTTCCCTGTCACAAATGGTTTCCTCCCTCATGGGATTACTGCAAATATTAAGTCATATATCTCATAGTAAGGACTTGGTAAATATTAATTCCTGCTCATTGTATGGATACTTTCTCTTCCTTGTCACTTTACCCAATTACTTTTGTTGGAGTTCTGTACCTACATTGTCTCAACCATACGGGTTTCCACGAATTATGTTTCAGAAATTGTTTCAGTCAATTGCTAGACTCCTTTCCTGATGCTTTCCCTAGATTGGAAATTGAGTTCCTTAATAGAATGGAGAAGAGAAAGTGGACAGATCATTAACAGAGACAGAAAGAACAAAGAGCTTATAATATCTGGAGGAACTGTAGTTTTGCACTGGAGGAGAATATTCTTGAAAGGCAGAGGTTGTAAGGAAGGAAGAATACAAACAAAAGAGAAAGAAAGAAAGAAAGAAAGAAAGAAAGAAAGAAAGAAAGAAAGAAAGAAAGAGAGAGAGAGAGAAAGAGAGAGAGAAAGAAAGAAAGAAAGAAAGAAAGAAAGAAAGAAAGAAAGAAAGAAAAAGAAAGGAAAGAAAAGAAGAAGGAGGAGGAGGAGGAAGAGGAGGAGGAAGGGGAGGAAGAAGAGTTGGAGGAGGAGAAGAAGAAAAGAGAAGAGAAGAGAAGGGAAGAGAAGAGAAAAAAAGAAAAAATAAATAAAAGAATACATTTAAAACCATATCTGGATTTGTATGTAAATTTACCACTTGATAATTGTATTCTTGGGCAAATTTTTATTTAATTTGTGTGAACCTGTTTCTTCATCTGTAAAAAAAGGATATAACAGAACTTCCTTCATTTATAGGCATGCTGTGGAGCTTAAATGAGATCATCTTTGTAAAGAGCTTCAGTGCTTGAACATGGAAAACACTAATAAATTTTATTATCATCATCATTCTCATCATTATTAGTAGTATAAAAAGACAAGTTGGGATTAGATTATAGAGAACCTAAAATGCTAGGCCAAGACAAAAAAATGTGTATTCTTATTCAGAATATGAAAACTTTTAAGTTTTCCCAGGTGCCTATTGTTAGTGTGCTTCAAAAAAAATCATGATCTAAAAGGAAATGCAACAATATTTTTTAAAAAGATTTTATTTATTTATTTGACAGAGATAGACAGCCAGCGAGAGAGGGAACACAAGCAGGGGGAGTGGGAGAGGAAGAAGCAGGCTCATAGCGGAGGAGCCTGATGTGGGGCTCGGTCCCACAACGCAGGGATCACGCCCTGAGCCGAAGGCAGACGCTTAACCGCTGTGCCACCCAGGCGCCCCCAACAATATTTTTAAATATAAGTAGCAAAAACTCAATTCAAGGGAGAATCATTATTTTTATTAAAAGGCAGAGACTGCATTGGCACTGGAGAGAACCCAGTTATAATAATTGAATTAGTAAATCATTGCCCACTGGCATGGTTTATGTCTTCTTGTCTTGCTTGTACATCCTTGTGAAAAGTGAAGGAAGACCTAGAGAATGTGACGAAGTGAATCAAATGGTCAATTTGGTCATGCAGAAAAACAAATAAGTAAACAGAATCAAACTCTCTTTATTTATTCTGAGTCTAAAAAGAATATTTGTTCAAAACCACAAACAAAATAAAACACTGTACTGAGGTGTCTCCAGGTTTGTGAATGGTGGCAGAGACAGAGATAATGGAAACCAGAAGAAAGTGACAGTCCTGAGCAATTTGCCTTGGACAGCTGCTCAAGACAATAACTACCACCCAAGCAGATAGGGATGCTCAGAGATTGGTCAACTTCTCTCAAGTACTCTGTCTCTGTGTTTCTCTTTTTTGTCTTGTAAAAAATGTGCCAGAAAATATTAAGAAAAGAGTGTACTCATGCACACAAATTAAGGCTGATTCTATTCCTTTTAGCTTTAAATCTACATGATCTAGGCCTATGAGAGATCACAAAGGTTGTCTTTCCTCTGCTATTAGGAAGAATGGAGCTGAGAAACATTTACAAGTATGGGGCACTTCTTGAGAAGTAACTTCAGAGTACTTAGATTCAGTCAGGTCTTTTGAGAGATCTTGAGCTAAGATTCTACCATTTGCCTGAAATTCCTTTGCAAAATCACCAAGTGGAAAGCCCATTTCTACTTAAACATATAAAGGTAAGAAATCTGCTTCTGAAACAGCCAACTCCATTTTCAGGCAGTTAGGCTGTTAAGCAGACCTGCCGGGTACTGAGCTGATAGCAGCTCACCTACAACTTCCACTTCTGTGTTCCTAGTTATACACTTCAGAATCAAACAGTTCTGTGTTATTCTTTGTCACAGTGTAGTGTCTGTGTTCATTTTTCACTGACGTCTTTTATAGAATATCATTTATATTTCTGTTATTTACACTTGCATATTCCTTTCATATCACGCATACAAGACATTCACCTCTGGGAACAAGAAAGAAAGTAGAAAACCTACCCTGGAAGCTGACAACTGGGAGATAGGCTGTCGTCTTCCATAATGAAGGTAAACAATCACAACAATAAACAGACAAGGTCACTCTGTGACCATGATGAAACAAGCCAAAAACAAGACCACTTCGTATTTGTGTCTGAACATAAAAGACAAGGTTTCTATAGCACCACAAAGTAACTAAAAACTCCTCTCCCCCTGCAAACAAAAGTGATTATTGTTTTTTTTTTAATCAAAGACAACTCTAGCCCCACATTATTCATTCTGGCTCCTAAATAAAAATTAAGATCCATCAATGTTTATAACAGCATCATCCGTGTCTATTAAAGGACAAATGAATAAACAAAATGTAGTTTATCCACACAATGCAATAGCATTCAGCCATAAAAGAAATGAAGTACTGATACTGTTGAGGAAAAATGGAAATCAGACCAGGGAGAGACCAAGTGACACTTGGAGAAGTAGGAGAACTCAGATTTATTTTATGCCAGCGGACCCAGATGAGCTCATGTTCAAAATTCTGGGCCCCAGGCAATGGGGTTATAGGGCTTTTATAGGGGACTGTAGGCAGTCAGGTTCCAAGGGCTATGTTGACTGCTGGTAGGTGGGTTTAAACTAGGGGAGTGGGGGCTGCTTTAGGTGGGAACAGTAGTTCAGGGAGCCTGTGGCAGGAAGCCTGTTTACAGAAGCAGAAACACCTGGTTATCTCTTGCTCTCAGTAGGGCTTCTGGTTATCTCTAGCTTATTGTTAGTAACATTCCATATTCTGGGACCTCCTGGCCTGGGCCTGCTCTGGGCAATTGTTCTCTTCAATACATGTTACAACATGAACGAACCTTGAAAACAGTCTAAGTGAAAGAAACCAGATGCAAAAGACCATATATATATATATATATATATGTGTGTGTGTGTGTGTGTGTGTGTGTGTGTGTGTTTGATGTGCGTAAGTGTACATAACATATACATATATGTGTATGTTAAACTATACACCAGAATTGGCTATGAGCTCATATTAACTCTCTTGAAACAGGCATATATATGGAAATAGTCAAATAAGGAAATTCAGGATCAATACTGAATAATTTTAGTCAGTCATTAACTTTATTACATTACCAGTAGCACATTTATTTCAATTATTGATCTAGCCTACATAATTAAAGTGGGCAAAGCTTCTTGTATTGGCAACAAGCCAAATGGGAGAAGAGGAAAGGTAAAGAAAGGAAGATATTCTTTACATCAGCATGGCCCCTTCAGGCTTTGGACTTGAGAATTTCATTTTTTGGAACCATCAAAAGCTCCACAAGTGTTTCACATTCAAACTGCAAGCAGTGTATACCTATGAAGAGAGGAGCCCATTGTCACTGTGCTTCCTATATTTGGAGTGTCCCTAAGAAAGATGGTATGCTATTCAGGCTATAAATGTTGATATCAACTAAATAAAGGGCCTCTTATAAGAAGGCAGGGGGTAAGACTCTGAAAGTGTGAACCTGCTCACATGATACCATTCTCCTGCCCCTTCATACCACGGACCAAGCTGCTGTCCTCACAGCAGATCTTCTGCAAATCCATATTGCCTCAAGTTCCAGCCCTGTCCCATGCCCTGGACTTCAGCAGAGCTGCTGGGTCAAAGGGGCATCTGAGTTCTAGAAGTCGGAAGAAGACAACAGAAAACAAGTGTGTGTGCACACACGCACACACACACATTTACAATGAAACCTAACAAACCCTTAGACATGAACAAGATTAAGTTTCCAATGAAAGGGAGATCCTAAGTCTGTGTATAAACTCAGACTAGGTCTCTAAATGACCCTTGAGCCACAGACGTGTGTGATAAACTGAAAGCAACTTGCAGCTAAGGCTTAAAGAGCTCATCTAAGAATTGAAAATTCCCACTTCTTTTCAATCCTTGCAGGCATTACATGTTCAGTATGAGTCTAACCAAGTCAATCGCCTGCTTAAAACAATTATTAATCTTTGAAAGATTATAACAGAATCAAGAATTATATTACATGACATTCACAAAGTCAGGAATTCAATCCAAAATTTCTTGAACAGGATGATCAAAGAATATGTGACCCACTCTAAAAGAAAAGACAATCAAAATAGTGAAGCCTGAGATGACTCTGATGTTCGAATTATTAAACAAGAAATTGTAGCAACTATTGTAACTATATGAATGAAGTAAGAAAATATATGTTCCAAATAATTACAAAAATAGAAAATTTTAATAGAGGATTAGAAAATAAAGGAATAAAACAAATTTTATCATTAAAAATTACAAGATTTGATATTTTTTAAAACTCTCAGGTGTGTTTAATAATGAAATGGATATGACTGAGAAGAGATTCAGTGAAGAATAAGACAGATAGAAACACTGCACTCTTAAGAAAGAGGAAAAAAATTTTTAGTTATCAAAATCTCAAACATTAGTGGGATTTTCAAAGACCTAACAAATTCAGCTGGAATCCCAGAAGAAAGGATAAAGATAATGAAACAGAAATTAAAAATATTGTAAGAAACAATGGTCATAACTTCCCAAAATTTTGATCGACATAAAATTACAAATTTAAGAATCTCAACCAAACATAAACAGGATAAACTTGGGGAAAAAAAAGAAACAATGCCTAGGCACATTATAATCAAATGCTAACAAAAACAAAATAAAGAAAAAAATATTAAAGTGAAGACTATTACAAACAAGGAAACAATGATTCAAAAGTCCACTTATTATTCATCAGAAACTATGGAAGTCAAAGCACAAAGAAACAATATCATTAAAGTTCTTTTCTAAAAAGCTAATCCAGAAATCTATAAGCATCAAAACATTCTTCAAAAGGGAAGACAAGGAACACTTCTGGAATAAATAAATTAAGGACCTCCAAATATCTACTCCTTCATAAAAAAGAAAACACTGGGGAAAAAATGATTAAAATCAACTTTTACATAACTCTGTAAATTAACCCAAGGTTTGCAACAATCTAAGGAGTTTTTACTCAAAAATGGCACCCATGGTGGGTATTAAGGAGGGCACATATTGCATGGTGCACTGGGTGTTATACGCAAATAATGAATCATGGAACACTACATCAGAAACTAAGGATATACTGTATAGTGACTAACATAACATAATAAAAAATTATTATAAAAAAATAAATCTCAACAAGAGCAGTGAGCTTTCTGGCATTCTAACTTACCCTGTTCTTATCCTCCTCTCTCCAGCTAGCCCTGAAAGCTGACAGCCTGGCAACTACAAGAACTTGCAACTACTAGGAAATCCAGTAGCTCAGCAAGCATTGGAGGGTGCATAAGACATTTGAAACGCACCAAAAAGCCCCACCCCAGAGAATCCTCACTATTTGAATAGTCTGGCAGCTCCTGAAAACTTCATTCTCAATGCCTGTGTTTATTTCTACCTGACTTAGATCTCAGTAAATGTGATGAGCTCTACTTCCAGAGCATCCATCAAAAAAGACCAGAAGCAATTATTTAGCATTGCAACTACCCAAAATGGTGTTACCATTTTAGACTAATAAGAGGCTGACAAAAATTAATAAAAGTAAAAAATGGGGAATGAGATGTGATGAGGCCCTTTGAAAAGCTCTGACATGTTTCTTGGGATCTAGAAGGCCACATTCATGTGCCAAGCCATCCACATGCCAAAAAATACCAAGAAAGCCCAAATCTCTCACTTCAGGCTGAGCTTGAGACTCTGCACAAACAGGAAGTGAAGGCTAAGGCAGAGTTGTAAACTACCTGGTTGGACTATTGAAAGAATATCCTCAGCAAACATATAAGTCCCTAGGCAAAGGGAGACCTATTCATTAGTGGCATTAAAGGAAATCTCCATCTAACCCTTGGCTGACAACTAAACTGAGCAGAGAATTCAGTGGCTGCAAACATCAAAGAACACATATGTTACAAAATTAGTTGAGGAAAGTCACTAAAAATTATCTCCAAGAACAAAAACAAGACCAAACAACTACAACAAAGACTCTGGGGGGCAGGGACAGCTCTCCCCCAGAGATGTCATATATATTATCTTCACTGTCCAGGCATCAATGACAACAATAAAAAAATGAGATATGCAAAGATGAAAGAAGTATGGCCCTATGTGAGGAAAAAACAGGCAATGAAAACTATCCAAGAGGAAGTCCAGACAGTGAACTTATTAGAAAAAGATTTTAAATCAATTCTTGTAACTATAGCCAAAGAACCAAAGAAAATGATGTCTAAAGAACTGAAGTGTAAAAATGATATCTCATGAATTAAAGAATATCAATAAAAAGACAAAAATTACTTAAAAAATAAATAGAAATTCTTACCTTGAAAACTGTAATCACTAAAATGAAAAATTTATTAGTGGACTCAACAGCAGATTTGGAGTGCAGAAGAAAGAACCAAGAAATTCGAAAATATTGGGCAAATGGGATAGGCTGGTGATGGGTAGTAAGGAGGGCATGTATTGCATGGTGCACTGAGTGTTATAAGCAACTAATGAATCATGGAAATTTGCATCAAAAACCAGGGATGTGCTGTATGGTGACTAACATAATATAATAAAAAATATTATTATAAAAAAATAAAATAAAACTGAAAAACAAAACAAAAAAAAAAAAGAAAGAAAGAAACTACAAGCAAAGAGAAACTCAGAAGAAAGAAGCTTCCAGGTGAAATGGGATGGTTTCTGCACATCACCCAGTAAATCTGTCCAAGACCCTTAGGAATGAAGAAGGACAATGTGAGCCTTACAGGGGGAGCTATCTGGCAGAGCAACAAGCCATTACAAGAAATTAACATCAGCCCTAATGAACAAGTTGATCATCAGTGCCTAAGGCACACTGAAGGACCTGTTGCTTGGTGTTGAGTAAGGGACAGGTGGGGCTAGGGAGGGGTGGATAGGTACGGGGCTAAGTGACCAGGCTCATCAAAAATCCAGGAAAGGGGAGACATAAAGGAAACAAGAGCTAAGGGAATGTGACCAGACCACCTCATTTGTTTTAAACACCGGAGATGACATATTCAAAGGAGAAGTAATCGTGCTGCTATCGGCGGTGACCTCAAGGAGATTGAAGGTCCCTGGTCAGTTTTCTATAAAAGACCAACCATAAAGGTGCTGGGTGGCAACCATTCGGGATGCCACTCACTCTAGAAAGCTTGTTTTCTGTTCTCACCTTCACTTCATAAACTATCACTTTCCAAAAAAAAAAAAAAAAAGAAATTGAAAATAAATCAGTGGAGATCACCCAATCTGAAGAGAAGAAAAAAGAATGAAGAAAAATGAATGGAGCTTCAGAGAACTGTGGAACGTCTTCAAATGAACTAACATATGATAATGGGAATCCTAGGGAAAAGGGAGAAAATGAGATAGAAAGAGTGCTGGAAGAAATAATGGCTCCAAATTTCCCCCAAATTGATGAAAGCCCTGCTCTACACATCCAAGAAGCCTCAACATCTCCAAATAGGATAACCTCAAAGAAATCTACACCTAGACATACAACAGTCAGATTATGGAAAGCCAAAAACAAAGACAGGATCTTGAAAGCAGCAAGAGAAAAACAACTCATCACATAAAAGGAATCCTTAATAAGATAAACAGTTTTGACTCTTCATCAGAAGCCATGGGACCCCTAAGGCAGTGGGAAGACATATTCACATTGATGAAAGGAAAAAAATGATATTAATCAAGAATTCCATATCTAAAAAAACTACCAAAAAATGAAAAGAAATTAAGACATGTGCATATAAACAAAAATTGAGATAATTCATTGCTAGCATACCTGCCCTACAAAAAAATAATAAATTTGTTCAGACTAAAAGCACCCCAACCAGGTACCAAAGCATGTATTATTCTGTTTTTGTTGCAACAAATTAGCACAAATTTTGTGGCTTGAAACAACATGAATTTATTGTCTCACAGTTCTGCAGGTCAGAAGTCTAAAATCAGTTTCACTGGGCTAAAACCAAGGCATCAGCAGGGCTGGTTCCTTTGGGAGCTTCTGGGGGGACACTTTCCTGCTTTTTTCAGGTTCCAGTGGCCACCTATATTTCTTGGTTCATGGCCTTTTCCTCAATCTTCAAGTGTGTCCTTCCAATCTCTGTTTCCATCATCATATTGCCTTCACCTGTAATCTGATTCCTTTTGTGCCTTCTTATAAGGGCCATTGTCCACATAGAGCCCACACAGATAATCTAGGATGAACTCAAGATTCTTAACTTAATCATATCGTCAAATTTCCTTTTTCCGCCTAAGGTAATATTCAAAATCTATGGAGATTAAGACTTGAACATATTTAATAACAATTATTCAGCTTCTCACATAATATATCACAATTCTGGGGATGCAGCTGATGCCATACTTAAAGAAAACTTTGCAGCTCTAAAAACTTACATTAGAAAAAAATATCCAAATATAATATTCTAAATCTTGAGTAAGTTATAAAAAGAGAAGCAAAATAAATCCAAAATAACAGAAAAAAAATGAAAGTGAAGCTATGATCAGAAATTGATGAAATTGAAAATAGGTAATTGATAGAACAAAAATTACAATGCAAGAGCTAGTTAGTTGAAACCATTCACAAAATTGATAAACTCCTGGCTAGACTGATCAAACAAAGAAAAAAAAAAACAGAGATGAAATGCAAATTACCACTATCAAGAATGAAACAAGAGTTATAGCTATACGTGAGGATATTAAGAGAACATTACCAACAAATTTATGCCAATAAATTTGAAAACCTAGATGAAATGGATGAATTTTTGAAAGGCACAAATTACCAAACATTATAAAAAATAAATAGCTTTATATCTATTAAAGAAGTTGTTCACAATTTTTAAATTTCCTATAATAAAACTCCAGGCTTAAATGTCTTCACTAGTGAATTCTACCAAAAGTTTAAGTAAGAAATAATGTCAATTCTGCTGAAATTCTTTCATAAAACAGAACACTTACCAATTGGTTTTCTGAAGCCAACATTACCTAAATACCATTACCAAAGATATTATAGGAAAACTACAAATCAATATCCTTAAAATCATAGATGCAAAATTTCTAAACCAAATATATTTGACTAGATAATTTATTGTACAATGTTTAATAGCATCTCTGGTCTCCACCCTATATACCAGTAGTACTCCTCTAAGTTGTGAAAACCAAAAAATAAGACATTGCCAAGTGTCCCCTAGGGGAAAAAATCACCCCCATTGTTAACCAATGCAATAATATAAGAAACTAAAATGCATTACAATTTGAAGAAGAAAAGTAAAACTCTCTCCATTTGCAGATAGTATGTTTATTTACTTTATGAATCTACAGGTGTATATGCAAAAATTACCAGTGAATTTAGCAAGGCCACTGGAAACAAGGTTAATATAGAAAACTTTATTTCATTTATGTATGAGAAGCAAATAATTAGACACTGAAATTAGACTATCGATTTATAGTAGTGGGAAAAAAAACCCACAAAATAAGAATAAATCTATGGAGAACTACAGAACATTACTGAGAGATATTGAAGATCTAAATAAGTGAAACACTATAGCATGTTCATTGATTGGAACAGAGCAAGCCAGTCACTCCTACAATGTGGTCAAGTTGTGTTCATATAGGGATTAAACCTACCTGAAGGTTTACTACATGGTTTGATGATAAAATGCAAGTAAACTGCTTAGGATAGTATCTGGTACATTGTAGGTACACAGTCGGCATGCAAGAAATCTTACCTATTAACATTATTTATTGACAGCATTCTCCACTGATGTTCTTTTTTATCCTTCTATTTCTTCCAGTGACAACTTTCTTTTATCAAACTGATAGAAACTTGTACATCGCTAGAATAGTTGAAGCTCTTCTGGAGTCTAAACAGATAGACTCTTCTCATGTTTTTATGTACCAACATGGAGCATAGACCTCTAGAGCTAGCCATATAAGGCCCACTGATTAATTGCCCTGATTTTCTTTGTAGGTAGAAATGAATGTCATAACAAAATCAACAGTCATTCTCCTTATCACACTTCTTGCCTACCAGCACCTTCAGAGAAAAACCAAATGAACTCAAAAGGTGGCTCTCATAAACCAGAAGGACCACGAAAGCTTAAGAAACAAGAAATTTTTAAACCACTCTTGTAGTAATACAAATACAACCCCAAAATATCATTACATTCATAAGCAGATTTAAGTAATGTACACAAATGTACATAAATAAAATATCCACAAAGCTTTCTCTGAAGAGACTCAGGGTAGACAATACTTTCCCCCACCTCTTTATAGAGCATACACTTTGTGGACTCTGGGCTTATAATACCTAATTTCACTCCCAAAGGATTTTCTACATGTGCTGCTGAAATAATGTTATGAACCAAGGTTTAATATAGAAAAGTAAAGAGAAATGAGAGTTCTCATGACATAAGTTATAACCTGGAGGATGATCAAGAATTCAGTCTTGCTTAGCCTTCATTGGGACCCTCTTTTGACCTTGTTCCAGGAGACTGAAAAGGAACAAGCTGTGATGGATAATTTCTTTCAGAACTAAGAAATGGAGTCATTATGCAATGATAAATCAAGGGAAGAGTCTTTTCCAGTAATGTGATCAGTAATTCCAGGGTCAGAGCAGAGTGCCAAGAAGAAAATCGAATGACGTAAGCATATAACCTTCATGGCCTAATCATGTCTGCTACTGAAGTAGCTCAAATGGTATTATTTTTTAGTATACTAGCAACCAACTAGCTGGGTCGAAAGGGTGAACAAACAAACCTGGGGCAATCACGTTCAGCCAGAAACTACCTTATTTGGTTTCATGGCAATTGAATCTCTAACAACATCTCTGGTGAGCTGCTAATGAAATCCTATTCTCTTAACATCTAATCAAAATTCACAGCCAGAAGCAACATGGAATGAGTATCCTGGCTAAACATTAATTATTCTGGTGATAAAACTGTCTCAACAGTGGGCTTCAGCAGACACATTTTTTGTGACCAGAAATGCTTAAAGCATCATATTCACCCTTTGATGTTTGAACATTTCAAATTAGGTAGGAGGGAGGGCAAATAAGCTATCCATTTCCCAGCAGGTCCTAATGGGCAGCATAATAATCAGAGGAGAAAACATGTAAATTTATATCTCTTGTCCTTCACATTCTGAGAAAAATGGGACTTAGTTTCTAAAAGTCATGAGCATAGGAGCTATGCCAAATTAAAGAGATTGATTGTTTCAGCCCCATTTAGTTAACAATAACAAGACCATAGTTTTGCTGGAGAATTTATCTGACATAATACCAGTGTTTGTTAAAATTGGAGCAACCTTGGACCTATTCATCTATTGTAATGTTTTCTCTAGATGTAGAAGTGCCATTGGCAAAGCCATGAACATAAAGTACCACAGACATCATCATCAGAAGAAGAAAGAAACCAGTTCTACACATTTAGTACTTGCAGAGTTCTGGGCATGATGATCTGGAGAGACATCCAGTACTCTTGCCAACCATATGGCCTATTTTCAGCTTGTTTTCTTATGGCAAGTATACATGGCCTTCAACTATCATTTTTTCAGCAACCAACTTCTAAATTGTAGGATGTGAAACTAATGAGTAATCTTACTTATTACTGGTTGGGAAATGTTTAGGTTAATATGAATGACAGCCACAATATTAGTAACAATAACTCACATTTACTAAGTTGCAAGATACATTTATGACAACTTCCCATGGATTTAATTCTTTTAATCCTATGTGCTATATTATTGTATTAAGATATATTATTGTACTAAGTTTAGAAATTAAGAAACTTGATGCTTAAAGGAATTTGTGACTTCCCCTAGGTCACATAACCAGTAAGCTGAGGAGGAGGGTTAGTAACCCATGGCTCTATGGGTTCAGACCCTTTAATCCCTATCACCTTGGCAAAGAAATAGCAGCACAAATCTAATAGTCATTGAGCTAAATATACAGGCACTCTTCCAAGCCCTTTAAGGAACTTAATTCTTACAACCCTATGAGATAATTATTACTTTTATTATTATCATTATTGTTACTGCTGTTGTTATTTCCATTTTACTGAGCAGAGGAACCAGTGACACAGAGAGTCTGTTAGGTGACCAAGGTCCCACAGCTTTCTAGTGGTGGTACTGGAATTTTATAACTTTACTGGCTCTGGAGTCCACATTCTTAATTACTCAGTGCACTGCTCCCAACACCATTATTCTTTACTTCCTCCTGAAGTATCCCTCAGCTTTTTAGGCAATTAACTACCTTTTAGTGTAGTCTGAATTGCATGGTAATCTATAACTGGATTTTATGAAGAAAAAAACAACAACACAGAAGTCAGAAAATAAAGACCCTGATTCTGATTTAGTAAGATTAGTTATAATTAGTTTATATGACCTTGAAATAGCTTTTTAATATCATATGGACTCAATTTCCTTGATTATAAAATGCTGGGATGTACCAAGTAACCTATGAGACCCTACCAGTAAAAAGTTTTATCAATTTTTGCCATCTTTTAAGTGTATGAGTCTATGAGCACTCAACTTGCTAGGAATCTTCAATCATTTTGTCTAAAGCCAAGTCATGATTTCCCATTTTTTTCTTTTTTTTTAACATTTATTTATTATTTATTTTTAGAGAGAGAGAGCATAGGGATGACAGGACAGAGGGAGAGGGCAGGAGAAAATCTCAAGCAGACTGCCCACTGGGCAGGGAGCCCAACAAGGGGCTTGAAGCAGGGCTCAGTCTCACGACCCTGAGCCAAAAATCAAGAGTCAGATGCTTAACCAACTGCACCACCCAGGCTCCCTGCCATTTTTTTCTTGAGCTGTCTTTACCTATATTTGGAAACTAACCTGGGATGTTTCTGAATAAATAAAGCTTTAAGTTTTCCAGGGAAAGTCCTAGTAGAAAAACACAAATCACTTTTCCTGGGAATTAGTTCTAACATCACTGTAATAAAGGGGAAGTCAACGAACGATTTTCAAAATCTTGGAGAAAACCATTAGTATTCATTAACAATGGAAAAATGAAATTTCCAGTATGAACTTCCAAAAACACCTGAGAATATATACAGTGCTGTTTCCAAGCATGCTCCAATTGCACAGACATCTTTAAATTTTCTTCTTCTAAAAGGTAATTCTCATCAGGAAGCTCAGGAGATATTCCCCAAGAGTGAGTACCAAAAGCAAGACGTAATTACCATATTTCTTAGGCCTAGCTAAAACAACAACAACAAAAACAGAATCTCAAAGAAGGAAAAGTGGGAATGTGTTAGGGACAATGAAGCTATAAAATTTAGAGTTCTCACTGTGGAAGAAATCTGCCTCCAAGAAGAACTATACTCCAAGAAGGAGTTAAAGACATTAGAAGTTAAGAATCATCATTTTTTAATGGCAAGGAATATAAAAGTCATCCATGGTGACATTTCTTTACAAAGCATGTTTCTATTCTAAAATCACTCATGGAATGAAATAAATGTTTACAATTTCAAAGGCAGTCTAACTAAATAACCAAATATATCAAGACAAGGAATCACTCAAGTAAATGTGCCAGATCCATCCAATGGAAGGTTGCCATTCACTAAAAATAACACCCTGGGAGTACTTATGGAACAAAAAAAAAGCAAATTATGTATTTGGGATAGAAAAAGTATTCTCCAAAACAATAACTCAGTTATGGTGTAATTTTGAAATGTGTGAATGTGGGCATACATCAGTGTGATAACTGATTTCTTCTGAATGGTAGAGTTTGTGTGTTATTATCTTATTAGTTTGTGTGTATTTTCTGATTTTTCCATAATTAACATGTATTAATTCCATAAAATAAGCATATATTTTTGAAGTATCCTAAGAGGACAGACCTGTGTGCAATCAACAAGACACTATCTACCTTGAATGGCAGAATTGCTCAGACTGAGGATTTATTGGTATACATTAGGCCTTCCCAGGGGAAGCTGTTCTGATCTCCAAATCACTACTGTTAGGCTGTGAATAAATAACCCTGGCTCAGAAAGCTTAATATGATCCACCTGCAGATGCCCACTAGCTGAGCGGGACCAGGTGTTCATCTAAGCAGAGTCTTACGCTGCCCAGAGCTAACCATACATTAGCACTACAGCAGCTCTGGAATAAAGTGTTGGAAAGTCATGGGCTTTTCAAAATGGCAACAGTAAAATAACAACATGAGCCCACCCATGAAATTTAACCCTTTCACTGGCAAAGTCAGATTTACAGCTGAGGCCAAAGAGTCTGTTGGGTCTCTCCTTGATTCACTTTTTAAAAGGAGAAAGCACATTAAACAGATCAAGATAAATTAGTGGCAGAAGTAGTAGAAACCAGAAAAATAAAAGCCAAGACAAACACCACCAAACTAAAAATGACCTAAAATAGCCTTGAATCCTTTAAAATATGCTCCCAGTGGAAAAAAAAATGCGGCCTGAAAAACTCTTCACACATATCTTTCTAAAAAGTTGTTTCTAAATGCCTTCAGATTTTCTAAATAAAAATAGAATATATAAAATTCACTTATTACTGAAGATATATTTGCATTTCGATGACACGTGGTATACAATTCAGTAATGGTCAAGTTGCCTGCAGTGCACAAAAGCACGGTTGCATTGACAGTGGTCTAAACAGATGGTGACACCTGGAATTGTGCCACATGGCAGCACTGAGCAACACACTGCATTCATATAGTCTGTTACAAAGCAATTTCCTCCACTGTACTGATCTCATTTGATCTTTAAACATGCATAGTGAAGTACATAGAGCAGATATGATTGTTACTACTCTCATTTTTCTAATAGGGATACTGAGGCCAATCAATTATTCACAACCAAAAATGTCTAGTCCTTGAAAACATACTGCTGATCCCAAAATGACAATGTCAAACTAACTCTCAAAAACACAGAAATACCAGTTTAGTAAATCATTGTTCTATTTCCCACTCTATAGGATGAAAACATTCTTAAGATTTTTAAAAATTAAATTCTGGAATGTCTTCTTTTCCCAAATACCCATCTGTTTCTGGAAAGTTGGGGGGGGGGTAATTTTTTAATTTTTTTTTTGCTGTTTATTTATTTATTTTTTATTATGTTATGTTAGTCACCATACAGTGACTCATTAGTTTTTGATGTAGTGTTCCGTGATTCATTGTTTGTGTATAACAAATTGAGGTGAAATTCGCATAACAAAAAGATGATACATTTTTAAATGAATGATTCAGTACCATTTAGTAAATTGACAACGTTGTGACACCACCACCTCTACTTAGTTCTAAAGTATTTTCATCACCCCAAAATAAAACCCCATAACCATTAAGCAATCACTCCCATTCCTCCAGCCCCTGACAACCACCAATCTGTAGTGTCCCTATGGAATCACTTACTTTGATATATCATATAAATGAAAGCATACAATATGTAACCTTTTGTGCCTGACTTCTTTCAAATGGCATAATGTTTTGGCATAATGTTTTTGGGGTTCACCACATTGTAGTTTATGCCAGTACCACATTCCATTTTACGGCTGAGTAATATTCAATTATATGTGTATACCACAATTCTTTCAATCCATGTATTGGTTCATGGAGATTAGAGTTGTTTTCACCTTTTGGCTAATGTGAATGATGCTACTATGAATATTTATAGGCAAGTATCTGTTTTCAGTTCTTTCAGCTATATTTATAAGAGTGGACAGATCTATATAGAGTTTCTATTTCTTCTTTAGTTATTGTCAATAGTTTGTGACTTTCTAGAAATTTGTTGATTTCATCTAAGTTACCTAATTAATTGGCATGTAGTTATTCATAGCATTCCCTTATAATCTTTCTAATTTCTGTGAGGTATCTCTTTTTAATTGCTGAATTTAGAAATTTATCTCTCTCTCTCTCTCAAACTCTCCCACCCCTCTTTCTCTGTCAGTCATGCCAGCAATTTGTCCATTCTGTTGATCTGTTGGTTACATTGAGTTTTCCCTATTGTTTTTCCATTTGTTTTACTAATCTTTATTTTTTTGGTTCCTTCTCTTTGCTTTAGGTTTAGTTTGCTCCTCTTTTATCCATGCCTTACAGAAAGACATAATGAATATTTTCTTTTTTTTTAAATATCAGTGTCTATTGCTATAAATTTCCCTTTAAACACTGGGTTAGCTGCTCCCAGGAGATTAGTTATAATAGGTCTTCATTTTCTTTCATCTCAAAGTATTTCCTAATTTCCTTTATGATTTCTTTGACCCATGGGTTATTTAGGAATGGGTTGTTTAATTTCCACATTTTTGTCAATTTCCTAATTTCCTTCTGTAATTGATTTCTAATTCCATCTCATTGTAGTTTGAAACGATACTTGGTATCATTTCAAACCTTACAAATGTATTGAGACTTGTTTTGTGCAAAATATGTCATCTAACCTGGAGAATGTTCCATGTTTACTTGAAAAGAATGTGTATTCTGTTGCTACGGGGTGGGGTGTCCCGTAGGTGTCTAGTTCATAGTGTTATTCACATCTTCTATTTCCTTGTTGATCTTCTGTTTACTTGTTCTATCTTTTATTGAAATCAGGATTTTGAAGTCCCCATTTGTTATTCTAGAATTGGGTAGCCTAATTTCCATTCTGTCAGTTTTTACTTCATTTATTTTGCCGCTCTATTTGCAGGTGCATATATGTTTACAATTTTATCTTCTTTATGGATTGGCCCTTTTATCATTATAAAACATCCCTCTTCCCCGCTAGTAACATATTTTGTTTTAAAGTTTATTTTGTCTGATATTAATATAGCCACTGAAGCTTTCTTATAGCTACTGATTGCACAATAAAACTTTTTCCATCTTTTTACTTTCAACCTGTGTGTATCTTTGTATGTAAAGTGTATCTGAAGTGTTATTCTTACAGATGGAATATAGATCATCTTGCTATTTTTTAATCTATCCTGCCAATTTCTCCCTTTTTATTGGATTATTACATTCACATGTAATATTGGTGTTGACAGATTTTATCTTCCATTTTATTTTTATTCTCTATGTGCCTCATGTCTTTTTGTTTTCTATTCTTCCTTTAGTGTTTTATTTTGCATTAAGTGAATATTTTCTAGTGTTATTTTTATTCCTTTAATGGCATTTTTACTATCTTTTATATGATTATATGATTACCTTAATGGAGCTCTTCATTTTTTCATGTGAATTTGAATTAATGTCTGTAGTCACTTGCTTTCAGCCAGGAAAAACAAACAAACAAACCAACAACAAAATAAAACTAACCAAAAAAAACTTTATTTAGTATTTCTTGTAAATCATGCCAATTCATAACAAATTCTGTATCTCTACTTATATTGGAATGTCTTTTTTCCTTTATTTTTAAGAGATCATTTTGCTGAATTTAAGATTGTTGTTGGCAGTTTTTCTTCAGCACACTCAATATGTCATCCTACTGGCTCTAGACTTTATTGCTTCTGCTGAGCAGTCAGCTGTTAATTTTGTTGGGGTTCCCCCATAAGTCATTTTTTTTTTGCCACATTCAAGGTTTTTCTCCTTTGTCTTTGCTTTTGTCGTTTTCACTATATATCTCTGTGTAGATTTTTTGTGTTTATCCTAAGTGGAGTTTGTTGAGCCTTTTAATATATATATTTATGTTTTGCATTAAATTTGGGACACTTTTGACCATAATCTCAAATATATTTTGTTTCTTTCTCTCCTCTCTTGCTGTTACTCACATTGTGCTTATGTTGGTGTGCTTAATGGTGTGTCACATTTCTGTGAGGCTCTGTTCATTTCTTCATTCTTTTTCTGTGTTTTGTATTATATAATCTCTTCTTTCACTATTTTTAGATTTTTTTAATAATAATATTTTTATTACATTATGTTAGTCACCATACAGTACATCCCTAGTTTTTGATGTAAAGTTCCATGATTCATTACTTGCATATAACACCCAGTGCACCATGCAATACATGCCCTCCTTACTACCCATCACCAGCCTATCCCATCCCCCCCCAAAGCCCTCAGTTTGTTTCCCAGAGTCCATAGTCTCTCATGGTTCATTCCCCCTTCTGTTTACCTCCCCTTCATTCTTCCCTTCCTTCTCCTACCAATCTCCCTGCTATTCCTCATGTTCCATAAATGAATGAAACCAAATGATAACTGTCTTTCTCTGCTTGACTTATTTCACTTAGCATTATCTCCTCCAGTCCCGTCCATGTTGCAGGAAATGTCGAGAAATTGTTCTTTTTGATGGCTGAGTAATATTCTATTGTATATATGGACCACATCTTCTTAATCCAGTCATCTGTTGAAGGGCATCTCGGATCCTTCCATGATTTAGCTATTGTGGACAATGCTGCTATGAACATTGGGTGCATATGGCCCTTCTCTTCACTACATCTGTATCTTTGGGGTAAATACCCAGTAGTGCAATTGCTTGATCATAGGGTAGCTCAATTTTTAACTTTTTAAGGGACCTCCACACTGTTTTCCAAAGTGGCTGTACCAACTTGCATTCCCACCAACAATGTAGGAGGGATCCCCTTTCTCCATATCCTCTCCAACATTTGTTGTTTCCTGCCTTGTCACTTTTTGCCATTCTAACTGGGGTAAGGTGGTATTTCAATGTGGTTTTGATTTGAATTTCCCTGATGACTAATGATTTTGAACATTTTTTCATGTGTCTGTTAGCCATTTAAATGTCTTCCTTGAAAAAGTGTCTCTTCATATCTTCTGCCCCTTTTTTTATTTGCTTATTTGTTTCTTGTGTATTGAGTTTGAGAAGTTCTTTGTAGATCTTGGATACCAGTCTTTTATTTGTAGTGTCATTGCAAATATCTTCTCCCATTCCGTGGGCTGCCTCTTAGTTTTTTTGACTGTTTCCTTGGCTGTGCAGAAGCTTTTTATCTTGATGAAGTCCCACAAGTTCATTTTTATTTATATTCCAGTTAGTTAACATGTAGTATATTATTAGTTTCAGGGGTAGAATTTAGTGATTCATCATTTGCATGTAACACCCAATGCTCATTACATTAAGTGCCCTCCTTAATGCCCATCACCCAGTTACCCCATCCCCCCATCCAACTTCTCTCCAACAACCCTCAGTTTTTTTCCCTGTAGTAACAGTCTCTTACTGTTTTCCACCTTTTCTGTCTTTACTTTATTTTATTTTTTCCTTCCCTTCCCTTATGGTAATCAGTTTTATTTCTTAAATTCCACATATGAGTGAAATCATATGGTATTTTACTTTTTCTGAATGACTTATTTTGCTTAACATAATACCCTCTAGTTTTATCCATGTTGCTGTAAATGGCAAGATTTCATTCTTTTTGATGGTTGAGTAATATTCCATTCAATATATATACCATGTCTTCTTTATCCATTCATCTGTCCATGGACATCTGGGCTCTTTCCATATTTTGGCTATTGTGGATGTTTCTCCTATAAATATTGGGGTGCATGTGTTCCTTCGAATCACTAGTTTTGTATCCTTAGGATAAATACCTTGTCATGCAATTGCTGGGTCATAAGGTAGTTCTAATTTTAAGTTTTTGAGGAACCTCCATACTATTTTCCAGAGTGGCTGCACCAGTTTACATTTCCACCAATGGTGTAAAAGGATTACCCTTTCCCACATCCTTGCCAACACCTGTTGTTTCCTGAGTTGTTAATTGTAGCCATTTTGAGTGGTATGAGGTGCTATCTCAGTGTGGTTTTGATTTGACATATCTTCAAATTTACTATTTTTTCTGCCAGTTCAAAGCTACTCTTAAGACCCCCTAATAAATTTTTCATTACAATTATTTCACTGTTCAATTCTAAAGCTTTCATTTGGTTCCTTTTTTATCATCTCTCTCACTTTATTAATATTTACTCTTTGATATGTTAGACAGGACGTGACACAATCATCAGGGGGCAAAATGATAGAGTGGAGTTTTCATCAGTGTTTAGTTATGGAAAGAATCCAGTGACATCTAAAAGTCAAAATCTGTATCTTACTGATTCCATGTTGTGGAGTCAAATCTTACAAAAGTAATCTGGGCAGTCAGATGGCTTGGTCCAGTCTATGAGAATTAACTGGAGTCTATAGACAGACCCAGGTGGTCAATGATTTCCCCATATAATATGTAACATTCTGCGTGTTTGTATACATGTTCATCTTTCCAATGAGAGAGTTTATGACTTGTATAATATGCAACTTAGAGAGCTCAATGATTCATTCAACAGTCAGTCCCTACTCTGTGCCATGCTAATGCCAGATGTTGTTTTATCAATTAACTATTTGGGGGTAAAAAAAAAATATTCCCAAACCTATTGGCTTAAAACAATAAGATTTTATTTTTCTTCATGAATCTATGGATCATCTGGGTGGTACTGATTTGTGCCAGGTTTGGTTGGTCATAGAAGGGCTTGCTCATACCTTATTCATGGACAGCTGAGGAGTCATCTAAGAACTGGCAGGTCTAGAACGGTCTTACACATCTGGCAGTTGCCTGCCTGGGTGGTGGTGATTGAGCCACATGTCTCTCATCATTTAGTAGGCTGGCTCAGGCTGATTGATATGGTGGTAGCAAGGTTCCAAAAGAGAGTAAAAACACTCAAAACCCACTGAAATCTAGGCTTGAAACAGGCACATTGCATTCTGACACATTCTTTTTGCCAATGCAAGTCACAAAGTCAGCCCAGGCTCAATAAGTAGAAAAATAAGCTTCACCTTTTGGTGAGAGAACATTCAAAATTACACTGCAAAAGTTACAGTATAGGGAGGAATATAGAATTGAGGGAATTTATGCAATTGAGACCTGGACATGCAGAATTACACTGTAAAGACCATCCCAAACACCACAGCCTGAGGAAAAGAATCTAGCTGATATACTGTGAAAATAAATGGCTATGACCTAAGCCATTGAATTTTGGGATGCTTTGTTACACAATGTTATTGGCAATATTAGTAATTGCCAAATGCTTTTCCAAGGATATTGAAGTGTGAACAATAGATATTGTCTCTTTCTTCATGGAGCTTATAATCCAATTCAGTGGGGAGTATAAAACAATATAGTAGATTATAAGTAAATATTGCTGAGAACTTTTACTTCTTTAAAGAGTAAAACAGAATTTATGGATGCTCAGTGTTTACCTTCTGGGTCTCTGATGTTCAAATTAAATTTTATGCACTACTGTGTCGTGCTCAAACACATCATTAGGTTTTACTGAAATCGAGTAATTAGTACTTCTTGGCTAGATATGCAATTCCCAAATAAAGGGAAGACATTTTAGAGCAATGTTATCTTGATTTCCAATAATAAGTATCAAAGAAAGAATAATGTTTTCCTACCTACAGTGATTATTTCATCTCTGTACATATGAGAGATACTACACACTTTAGTTTAACTCAGGTCAACCCACTAAGTATGTAGTGAACGATAAAT
This sequence comes from Ursus maritimus, assembly GCF_017311325.1. Lineage (NCBI taxonomy): Eukaryota > Metazoa > Chordata > Mammalia > Carnivora > Ursidae > Ursus > Ursus maritimus. Next base: position 83,719,348 of record NW_024426774.1, read on the forward strand.
GCGAAGGGAGGAGGAGAAGGACAGTAAAAAAGGTAATAGTCAATACCTATACCAAAAGGCGAAATACAAGATATCTAAGTCATTATTTGTTACACCATCACCTTCCCTCAGTTTATTCCATGACAGGCTCCAGTTGCTATAAATTCCTTCTTATACCATCTTGACTAAATCCCAATTTTCTTAGGACTCTTAATATGGTAAATAATATAGTAAAAGCAGGAGTATTCATTTTTTCCAGGCAGCATTTCCTGACTAACTGTATCCTCCCTAAACAATTACTTACTTTGAATTTTATTAATATACCATATTTAACCCATTCACTCCCTCATTTTGGCCTATCTGGTACTTCAGGGTTTGTCTCTGGTTAGTTTGTGTCTGTTCATTTTATAATGTTCTTATACCTCAAAGAAAATGCAGAAACTTCTCCCTTCCTCTGCTGAAGGTGCCTTGATCTGTGCTGGAAACAAGCCTGTGCTTGATTAGATACATACTGGAATGAACAGGAAAGTGAGTAAACATATTGCTTGACCACCACTGTTATTCTAAACACAGTGTGTCTGGGTTCACATGCAAATGACCCAGACCTAGTCATTACCACTGCCTGCCCTCTGCCTCGGAAGAGCAGACATATTTGGTCCCATCAGTTTCCATCCTTCAGACCTTGAACTACTTCATTAAAACATTCACATAAAAATAGTTCCTAACTTTACCATTTTCATCAGTTACTTTACATTCAGAGACCAACAGCATCTATCAGAAGCAACAATGCATTAAAAATTAACGAATTCCTGACTAAACATTCAGGAATTTATTTTATTTACAAGCAAATATGTTACCACCAGCTAGACTTTCTGTTTCTTATCTCAAAATCTTCTGGATTAAGAACATCTGCTGGAAAATAAATTCACAACTCCTTAAGACATCATTTGTTGCAATTGCTATTTCATGCTGATCTTGAAGTCACAATCTTTCCTTTGGGTATAATCTTATAGCCCTTGCACAACCTGAAGCTCCACTGACAATCATTCTTGCAGAAGAAAAAGCTGTAACTAGATTGCTTCAAATCGTTCAGAAAAGCATCTGTTACCAGGAGCTTAGGCAGCCACCTAATAGTCTCAGAGCCCAGGGGAAACAGGTGGGCAATCAAATTTTGTTACTCTCTACCAGGTGGAAAATCATATTTTATTTGAAATCTTTTTGAGGTTTGGACTGCTATAATGATTCCCAAAAGGAGAATATGCCCCCACTAGACCTGAGGAAGTTCATGCCTACTATTATGTTATATCTTCTTGATGACATGGTCTCACCAAGTGCACATCAAACTAGAGTTTAGCAGTCTGGCTTCTATATCTGTCTGGCTCTGATGTAGGGTAGAAGCCACAATGTCATGAGCTGGCCCTGAATTAGAAATTCACATAATTCTGAAGAAAATTCTAACCAAAGGGAAAGAGGAGATAACATTGAAAGCTCTTAAATCATACTCAAGTTGAGAGGCCTGAATAGTGGGGGTGGGAAGATGTGATGGGGTGAGAAGATGAGGAAGAAGAGAGAGAGGAAAGCATCAGGGAGAGAGAAAGAAAGACATCTATGACGTGGATCTGTTGCCCTAATTGCAGAACTGTGAGCTACTTGTCACAGTTATTGCTCCCAACATAAAACCCCAAAGTTTCTTCAAAGATTCTGCAAAGAGATTCACAGCTCTCAATCATATACTGGTTGTTTCTCAGGATGGCCAGGACTTCTTTCTCTGGCCCACAGAGCCTCTCAGGGCTTTTCCCTACTGAAATGGAAATCAATACCATATGAAGACAGACTTATACATCCTATCCCCCTTTCCCTTTGTACAGGCAACACCACCAACCATTCTTGTTCCAAATAAGAAATCGGCCTTCTTAAATATTTCCTGGATAACAACCAAGTGACTGATGATATAGGGCCAGGAATTAATTTTGTTATTCATCCCAGCTTCAGTATCTGCTCCTACTGCTCCAGGGTGTTGCTTTGAAGGGAAGGCGGGTAGAGGGAGGGAGTGTAAGAAGAGACAATGTATCTATGCAGAAGTGTTTTCAGCACCATGGACAGTTATCCAGTACCAGGGGAAAAGTATTTACAAAACTGTCACCTGCCATTTCCTTTAAAGTTCTTCTTAAAAATCATTTAACCCTACCTTACTATATTCAGGGATCATTATAATGAGCATATGTTCAGGCAACAGATAAGTAGTGTGAGAAAGTTTATTATCTAACATCACATTAACTCGTTTAATAAACACTTTTTGAGTGCAGTATTATTTCCTTTCAATATAATTAAATTTTCTCTGTGACCTCTTTAGTCAGAACTTGCTTTATATAAAGAAAACATATACATATGTTCAATTTTCATAATTGCTAGAACAGTAATGAGATACTAGGAACTTTGAATGCTGTGGCCCACTGATTCTCAATCTTAGTTTCACGTTAAACTGTTTAAAAATCAAGGTTATAGAGTAGGATCAGCCAACTTAGGCCAGAACTTTGAGATTGACTCTTGGCAGCCATGCATGTTTTTGGAAATACCACAGGAGCTTCTGAAACTCACCACTCTGCCCAGGTCCTTATGAATAGCTTCTAGTTGATTTGAATTCCAAACATGGCTATTGGCCACATATTGTTAACTGTTATGGTAAAAGAGAATGGACGTCAAACAAAGAACAATGGACAGGGAAAAGAAATGTGGAGTTTCATTAATCTTGGAACTGATACTAAATAGCAATGTGGCCTTGGCAAGTCACCTAATTCTTTGGACCTCAATCTCTTGAGAAATGATATTTTAGATTAAATTTCTAAATTCCCTTCCAGCTGAAAATTGGTGTTTATGTGTGTATATCTATTTCATAGTAGTCAAATAAATCATATAAAAATTAATTAAATGACTCTACCATCAACTGGAATTCAGCAACATTTCAGGGTTCTACAGCTAGTTTAATGTTCCAGTTTTAATGTGAATTATCATCATGACAATTTTCAATCCAGATAATTCTATTTCCTATAATAAAAACCTAGTCCCTCTTAATAACTTCTACAAACAGAAAGGAAGGAAATACATTTTTATGTTTAACCTAAGGATTAAACCTGTAAAAAAACAAGTTGGGGGTCACCTGGGTGGCTCAGGAGCCTGGGATTGAGCCTTGTGTTGGACTATCTGCTCAGCAGGGGAGTCTGCTTCTCCCTCTCCATCTGCCCCTCCCCTCGCTTGTGCACTCTCTCTCTCTCTCTGTCTCTTTCTAAAAAAAAAAAAAAAGAAAAAAAAAGTTGGACAAACCAAACACAGTCAGAGATAAAACTCCCCAAAACAGAAATGTCCATCACATTTTCCAGAAGTTTTCATCTTACAATCTTTATCTTGAATCAGGTCAGATCTTTGAGGCTATTGACCAAAAGCCTAGCCAGTGGAAAAGAGCTCATTGGTTTGGCATTTTAATTCTGTTCTTGCTTTCTCAAAAAAAAAAAAAATCAATGGAGCAACAGATAAGATGTTTGGAGATAAATATTATTGACCCTCTTTCCTTATGAATATCTAGAAAAAGAGTTTGCTATACCATACGGCACTTTTTAACACAAGCTCTTTCTGCAGCTTCTACATGGAGGTGAGAATGGTCTTCCCAGTGGGGATCTGGGTGAATTAGAGCTGACTCTGTGGAATCCAGGGGAGGAGACTTCTTGAGGGAAATGGGTGAGGAAGGGACACCCTCAATAAATGGCTGTGAAACTACAAAATCCTACTCTAATTGAAAACATAAATTCATGGGCAAAGATATCAATTTACAAATTCTGCTAACAATTTTGATGAACACTGAAAGACATTATTAGTGCCAGTTGAGAAATCTCAAATATCATCACCATTTCCTAATGAAACTTGGAGATTCATTTCATTTTGTTCATTTTCATCCTTGTTTGGTTGTTTTATAAATCTGCCCATATTCTATTCTGTCAAAACTAATCATGAGTCATACTGCCCTCACATTATGTTTCTTTGACTTGGGGATAAGTTAAAAAGAGGTGTTATGACCCAAAACAACAAGATACAGGCAACACCACACTGGAAACATTTTAAGTATTAAAAACCTTACATCTATACCAACTCTTCAATCTGAAAGGCTACCACTTTGATGGGTTAACTTTCATAAGCCCTTGGAACACTGTTAGAATACTTATTAAGATTTTATTTTCAATGTTACTAAAATCACCACCAATATGCCCTTACATAGCTGAATAGGTCCCAAATGGTAGAGTAAAACAACAGCATATCTATTTAAAGATTTCTATTTTTATATTATCTTTGTTCTACACATTCAGTCTGACTTTACTTAGCATAGTCATACTTCTTCATTAGCTTGTTTGTGCATAGGTTTCCAAATTAAATTCAATTACTTAAAAGGAATCAATAGCACAGCTAAGACAGTTCAGGTCCTGGTTGGTTTCTAAAATAATTCTCAATCTTTTTCACCAGAGCAATGTTTAGTAAAGTTGGAAGAATATTTTAAGAGGCCCTAAATCAGATTAAGTGCTGGCTTTCATGTCTTGATATCTCGGAATACTGCCAGGTAGCAATCTCTGTGATTGAGTCATTTCGCATTAGGAGAGCTTGTTGTGATGAGGCCCAAATGACTCATGGCTTCTAATTCCCTTAAAAAGAGCCTTGAGACCTGCAATGTTAATTACATTATGGGACAGAGTACAGGAGTATTGAATGGAGATGGTTCCAAATTATGCATCTCAGGCTCCTGTCTGCAGAGTCATTGTGGAGTACAGGTTTGTCCTCACAGTGAAAGCATCTCAGTTTCATGGCACCCACAGTTGTTAGTTTTTTACTTTGCAAATATATCTTTAACAAATTAAATCCTAGCTAACATGGCCTGAGTAATTAGAATGTATAACATTTGGCCTCATCTGACCCAGGCTGCAGTAGCAAGCAACCATTTTGGGAAACAGCTGCGGTGTCTCTAAATGGAATACTGGATATAGATCCATTCTGAAAGGGGCATATTATAAGAAATGGTCATTTCCCCTGAGTATAAATGATAAATCTGGTGGTGGACAGCCTGCTCCAGACATCATTTGTCTGATGGAAGGAGATTTTGTTATGCCTTAACCAAATAGACACTATCTACATAAATCAATGATCGTTTGATTTAGGTGTTCTTAAGGGAATGAAACAAAGGAGTTTTGTTTAGTGAAATTTGTCTGGAGACACTGAGCTTTATCCACAAGAAAATCTCTTCCACTTCTCATTTTATACAGCTGCTTTGGTAGGACATATGCCTTTGCTAAAATAAAGGAATCAGATTATATCAGTCCAGGACCTATATTCTCAGTCGCTGTGTAGACTGTGCAGATATTGGGATTTATTTTCCATTTACCCAGAGCATGCTGGGGTCATGAGTGATCAAATGCATTGGGACTGTTTTGGCTTTTGCCAGGCTGTATAGAATTTAATTCTGTTAAATAACAAGGGCAACCCATACTGGCCACTCTAAGTTCTAGGAACATCTTAGAGACAGAAGACAATATGAATCAGTACCGATAATTAATCGGAAGCTTTATAAGTAAAAAAGCTACCTATCATAGGTACAAACCTGGGAAACCAGAGCCAAGATGCTCATAGCTGTGAGGAAATGGCCCCAGCACCTTGGACCTTCTGAATAACAGCAAACAAGGTGGGGGGGGGGTATAGAGAATGGTTTTCTTGAGGTGGGGAGACCAAACACAAAGGGAGAGAACAACACAGCATTTGACGTAGGCAGAGAAAGGAGAATGAGAGGTGGAATGGAAATAGTCACAGTTAAAAAAAAAAAGCAAAACAGTGCCAAGGAATTGTAAACCTCTTTTAAGTCTGTTCTGTCACAGATACCCCTATTCCTTGGGAATATCACAATAGTTTTATTTCCTTTCATCTAATGACACAAATAGTTTATAAAAATATTCAAATAATAGAGAATTAAAACAAAAGTACTCCTTAACTATCCTTCCTCAAATTCCAGGAACCTCTCCAGGGGTCACCCCTGAGACAAGTTTAGTACCCCTCCAGGTGTCTGCAGATGCTTTGGGATGAGGGGAGTGGAGTTTAACCTCATCCCTTTTTATCTATGCTATTTATATCAACCCTCAACTAAGACCTCAAGAATCAATTTAAGCTGTTTCCAACATTTTGCTACTATACTTGATAATGTAAATATCATTCTCCATGAAACCATTCCATGAGATGTGTTGAAAGAATGGTGAACTCAGGCAGGTTTGTCCTACAGGATATCTCGCAGACAGCAGTGGGGTCATTGGCAGCATTGTAGAAGATAAGCCATCTGTCTAGGCAAGAGGGTTCCTTTTCCCCCAGGCCCCAAACTATAGAGGTTGTCTAAGAAGACAAAATCAATAAAAAATAAATGGGCTAAAGACCCCCTTGGTCACTTGGGACCCGGCACTTTCTGGTGGCATCACTATTCATAGTCCAGCAATCCACTCAAGTGACTAACACTGGCCAGGCCCCAAGGAAATACTGCTCCACTTTTTGTGCTCTGTTCCTTCAAAAAGGCTGCTGCTCCTGCACGCTGGGTAGGTTTGTTGGTGTGCCACCACAGCTAACAGAGACAAACACCATTCCACAGTGCAAGCAGGATCTGAAGGAAGGAAGACAGGAACAGGAAGGCTAACTTGCCAAACCTTTCTTCTCAGAGAGCATGAAATCAGGGCCTACCATTTTCCAGAACCACTGAGTACCTATTTCCTTGCTTCCCTTCCTGCTCCCAAAAATACTCACAAATGACCATGGTATTCATACCAGTTACACGTGGCAGCTTAGAAATGTTTTGCATTGTTAAATGAGTAGTATAACTCTGAAAAAGTATATTATAAAGGGTGGCAACGTCAGTCCAGTCTCCAGTTCTTGAATTCAGCTCAGGTCGGGATCTCCGAATTTGAGATTCAGCTCCATGTTGGGCTCCTCACTCGTGCAGAATCTGCTTAAGTTTCTCTCTCCCCCGTCCCTCCCCCTGCTCTCTCTGTTTTTCTCCCTCCCCCTCTCTCTCTAAATTAAATAAATAAATCTTTAAAAATATATATATATGTATATATGTAGCTCTCGACATGCTTTGTACTGACAACTAGTGGAAAATGAACACAAAACTGGTTAGTTTACTTTTTTGAATGTACATAGTTCTATAAAAATCTTATAAACTAATAATATTTCATTAAAATTTCAAAAAATTATACATAAACTTCCTAAATAATTTTATTTAAAATTTTGGTAGGTGATAATTGTAATTTATATTTTATCATTTAATTTTAATAATTATTTTGAGTGCTTAAAAATACAAATTCTAATGTTTACATTTAACATTTTTATGAAACTATATTGAAGTTTTGTATACTTTTAATCCAATTACATTTTACACACACACACACACACACACACACACACAGTGGAATACTACTCAGCCACCAAAAAGAATGAAATATTGCCACTTGGAACAACACGGATGGAGCCAGAGAGTACTATGCTGAGTAAAGTCAGTCAGTCAGAGAAAGACAAATCCATATGATTTCACTCATATGCAGAATTTTAGAAACAAAACAAGCAATCATGGGGGGAAAAAAGAGAGAGGAAAACCAAGAGACAGACTCTTAAATCTAGAGAACAAACTGATGGTTGCAGAGGGGAGGTGGGTTGAGGGATGGGTTAAGTGATGGGGATTAAGGAGGGCACTTGTAGTGATGAACACCTGGTGTTGTATGGAAGTATTGAATCACTAAATTGTATACTTGAAACTAATATTACACTGTGTAAACAAAAATGTAGATGCAAAAAAAAAGAATAAATTCAGTTCTCTTTGAGATTTTGCAGTTTCAGTTATATATACATATATTTCTGTTATAAAAAATATGATTTGTAAAGGTAGAAGTTTCTACATGTGTGTCTACATACACAAGTATATAGGATTCAAATATATGTTCACTAGCTTGAATCATGATTTATGATTTTTAAATGTTTAGATATATGGCATATGGGCCTCTTCTTGTGCTCCTATCTTATGTCCTACAAGTGGGCTGGGCCTACTTGGCAGTCATCATTTCCTACATTAGTTTTTATTTTATACATTTATATTTGTATCTCACTTATTTGCAAAAAGTTTGAGATAATACATAATAAAAACATGTATGTGTTCTTGAATGTAGTCAAAACTAAAGTTATTAGAAATTACATAGTGTGTCTGCCAAAAACACTCACTGTAAAAAAATATTGTAATATAAAACTATATGAAAATATAAAAGTGCTAGAAAGTCAGGCTCAAAGAAAGGAAGAATTTAAGAAATTCAACCTTTTTTTTTACTTTGCTGCTGGGCTTCTTGTTAGCCTGTGCCCTTATGAAAGCAATCAACTATACACTTTTCCTTAAATTGAAAGTGAGAAACACACAAATTTCTCAAGAAAAGGAAAATTCTAAAGAAAGTTTCTCATGTAGAAGTCCACATATAGCAGGGCGCTTGGGTGGCTCAGTCGTTAAGCGTCTGCCTTCGGCTCAGGGCGTGGTCCCAGGGTCCTGGGATCAAGCCCCGCATCAGGCTCCTCTGCAGGGAGCCTGCTTCTTCCTCTCCCACTCCTCTGCTTGTGCTCCCCCTCTCGCTGGCTGTCTCTCTCTCAGTCAAATAAATAAATAAAATCTTTAAAAAAAAATAAAAACAGTTCACATATAGCAAGTGCTATAGTGAATAATATGTAGGACTTTTATTTTGTTTGGAAACTTACCATAAAAACTGAAATAAATTAAAACACAAGTTAAATGAAATGCTTCTTACTATCCAGCAGGCAACTTTCTTATAGTCCAATCCAAGAAAAATCCAATTTATTTTTAGAAAAAGCCAGGAGTTTACCATTGCCCACAAATTTGATGGTGTTTTTTTAAGTCTTTGATGAGCAGGACAGGTTATAATTATATAACTATTGCTTTTGCCTGTTCTTGACTGCCACATGCAGATAAGGAACCAGAAATTGCTAGGTGTAGAGTAAGTCCTCAATAAACATCCGCAGGGGTGAATAAGATCAATCCCTCCAGGACATAAATGGACATGGGGTGAATACTCTTTAGCACATGCTGGAGGAAACCATGGAGGTTCCCTGGCTGGAAAGCTCTTTATCCCAACCTGGAATTCTGGGAATTGCTGGCTGGTCTGGTAGATAGTGTCCCACCAATTTGTGCATCATTACTTTCCTTCTTTAATTTTCCCAAAGTTCTTGTCTGGCTCCTGGAGAAAAATACTTTTGTGATAAATTGATCTTAATTAAGCCTAAGTTATATTAAAAGAGCATTTAGTTGCCAGCAAATCCATTTAGAGATTTAGAAACATTTACCTCTTGCTAAATATGGCAGGCTTTGCATTTTTAGTCAGAATGATAAAGTTTTCTCAGGAGTTGCAACCAGGGTCAATTGGAGTAGTTTCCATAGTCTGAACCAAAACTTAATATTATTATCAAAGAAACCCTGGGAGGTACTTATCATTCCCTCTCCTGCCCATTCCAGACTGACTCATCACGCAGGACCCAAGTTAATCCTGAGGTGAACCTCCCAACTGCTCTCCACCCTCTCTCAGCAGGGCCTGGCTATGCTACACACTTTGGAAATTTTGATTGAAGTGTTGCCTTTTTATACAACTAATTTTTTATGGGTAACAAATAGGAGAATTCATTTGGGGATCAAAATAGAACATTTCAATGCTAGACTCGACATCATCATTGTCTGTAACTGTCAAAACAAAAACTGATGGGGTGGCAGATCATCTTGTTAAAAGAGCTTCGCTTCAGTGGGTTGGCACTGACGGGCAATTTAGTCCCACTGGCTGCTAGTTCCATCTCACATCAGGCCATCGTCCAAAACCACATGTACACATTCAATGTGCTTTTTATTTATGAAAGAAACTCTACGAGCTTATTCACATGAACAGGCGTTGGGTCTCACAAGTAATATCACTAACTAAGATCACCTTTAACATTAAATCTATACAGATATAAAATTGTTCTTGGACAGAGCTCTCTTCCATGTTTCAGGGAGCTTATACAGGATACACTTTATTTTACCACTGGAAATAACTACTGAAGTATAAAAATGAAATATTTTAGTATTTCATTTTTGCAAATTTACAGTCATCTTAACCTTAATTCAAACTTTTCATCCTGTTTACAGATGTTGTAATAAAATCAAGTAAAGATTTCGTAATGAGACAATATATATATGGGCCACCTTCTCTTTTCACATGCAAAAGGACAAATAGAATAGGAGCATCATCTCAAGCCAACTACTCTGCAAAATGTCATAACAGTGTGAGTAAACATTGGTATTTCCATGAAGCAGATCTGTAAGAATGTTCATTCATCCAGCCCACAAACATTTATTGTGTGCCAGTGTTATGGAGACCATGGACAGAATTCTATGAGACTGACTAGGGTCAATATTATGCATTAGGTAACAGATTTCAGAACTCCTCCCCCCTCTTGTTCCTATTCCTCTGCCGTCCAGAAGTACACTCTCTCCGCACTATTCCAAGGGAGAAATATGAACATTAATGATACTTAGAAGCCTGTGTGATTTAAGATTTTAATCCCCTTTCATGATACTTACATTTCAAAAAAAAAAAACCTATAGGAGAGGACTGTAAGGGAATAAAACTTTGATGGCCAAATCTCTGGCCATGAACTATTTTACCATAACCTAATTTTTTTCTGAAAATTTTCAGGTAATTCTCAAATCATCATGCAAATATCTCTTGTCATCATTCTCCCAAGATAGTCCATTTTGCTAAGTTAATAAAATATCATAAACCAGTCCCACTATTTACATAGGATGGCATTTAAAGAGGTTCAATGATACATTATTCTCCACTGGGCTTAGATGAATTGAAGGCTATACATGAATGTTAAACAGGAGAAGTCAAAAGTACAGACTTATTACTTATGAAACCTTGAATGGAAATATGGCTTAGGTGTATAGCCATAGTGCGCTGTATTAAATGTGTGTGTCCAATCTATAGGCAAGGCAAGAAAGTAAATCCCTGCAGGCAGGTTGACTTAGGGAAAAGAAGCAGGAGCTGAGGAGAGCTTGCTCAGCTTGTTTTCCTAAACTCACCAATTTAGGGTAAATTGTGGATAATTCTCCTCCATCAGGGGGAGAGTGGGTATAGAGTTTAGGAGTTTAGTCTAGCTCAAAAGATCAATTAACATTTAATGAGCACTTACTAAGAGCCAGAAACACGGTTCTACACTTTACCTTTACTGTGATTCATTTTTACTAAACTTGTATGAACTTGATGTTATTATTCCCTATTATACTTTAGGAAAAGGAAGCGTTAAGATATGGTGACCTACCTGCCCAAGTGGCAGAGCTAGGACTCAAAGTTGGTTATCTCCCCACCAAAAGCCAGAATTCTTCTTGTCTCCACACACTGCCTTCTAAATCATTGTCAAGGGAAACTAAAACCATTCTCTCACTCAAGACATGCTTTATTCAGATCTTAAGCAGGTGAAACATTTATGTTTATCATTTTCAGTCTTGTATTACTGACATCTGCAGATATCATTTGAATCAGGACTCCTAATTAGACAGACTTTCCATCAAGGAAACAAAGGGCAGTACGTTAACATAGGTGTTCAGTTCCTGGTATATACTGTTTATCCTTCCCTGTGCCCATTATGAGTAGGTAACAGACAAGAATCAGGTAAGATCACTGCATAACTGTAACCCTCTTAAATAGAGGCTTTAGTGACACCCAGAAGAGGAAACCAAGGCACAGAGAGATGTCCCAGGTCCCAGGCAGAAGAAGTTCTGGAACTGAGGGTGGGGAGAGCTGCATCTACTCTGCAGGAGAGAATATTAAAACTATCACTAAAACTGAATGACAAGTCAACATTTAGAGCCTTGGACATTGATAACAGTTGAGTTCATTAAAGGAATTGTCTTCCAAAGTATCTGTACATCTTTATTTTTTTTAAGATTTTATTTATTCGACAGAGATAGAGACAGCCAGCGAGAGAGGGAACACAAGCAGGGGGAGTGGGAGAGGAAGAAGCAGGCTCATAGCGGAGGAGCCTGATGTGGGGCTCGATCCCATAACGCCAGGATCATGCCCTGAGCCGAAGGCAGATGCTTAACCGCTGTGCCACCCAGGCGCCCCAGTATCTGTACATCTTTAACTCTTAAACTCATTGGTTTTTTTACCTAAATCAGACATAAAGAAGATACTATCTATTATTTCCACAAAAAGGTAGCATGTTGATTTTTAGTAATGGTCAATGGACTAGAAATGTGCTGTCTTCATCCTTTATTCTCTGTTGGTCTACAGCAGACAAGCAAGGCTGGTCTGACCTCACCAGGGCTGGAGCTAGGGTTAGTTCTGGTGGGATAAGATGAACCACTCCTGACCAAGTCAGAGGGTGCCTTCAACATAATGGATTAGTTAAGCGGAAGGTTACAGGAGAAGGCTCAGGCCCGTGGGAGAGCACAGGCTGTCAACAAGTCAGAAGGAAGCAGAGGTGGAGTCAGAGCAAGGGGCCCAGACAGAGACACAGAAGAAGGTGAGGATGAGAAAGCTGGGGAAGTGAGGACCAGAGGAAAGGAAGATGCTGTGCAGAGTGCTTTCCTCCAACACCAGCTGGTCCAACATTCGAATGTTTTAGCCTAATGAATCCTATTAGTGAATAAGACATTTTAATTTAAGGAGTCAAGGAAACAGAGGGAAATTCTCAGTGCCTGGAACTAACTGCTGTCTCTACCTGACATTTAGAGTCTCACACGGAGCTAGCAGCCAGCTGGTACAACTATTCCTTTTCCAGGCATCAAACCCAGCAGTACCAAATCAACTTCTGTATATATAACCATCCAAACCCACACCTATGATGTGGCTTAAGTGTCACACCCTCCAACCCCTTCAAAATTTATTTTCTCATGTTCCATCTCCCCATGCCTAAGAGAAAGAATTTGATTAAAGAAAGTAATTTGTGTGTTACACTTAGGCATTTAGCCATAATTTAATATTAAGATCTTAAATATCTAATACCCCCTTTTCTGTCCTTGCCTGGCTGGTCACAAATAACAAATAAGAAGGAACACACAAGAAGTCAGAACCAAATTTCTCTGTGAATCTGGGATGACCCACTGCCCTCATCAAGTACGCCTCTCCAGAAGAGCTTGGTTTTTGCTGTGGACTGAACTGTGTCTCCCCAAAATGCATAGGTTGAAGCCCATATGTTACTTAAGGTTAAAAGAGGTCATGATGTTGAAGCTTTAATGCAAATAGGACTATGGCCTTATGAGAAGAGGAAGAGATTTCTCTCTCTCTCTGCCATGTGCAGACATAGAGAGAAGGTGGATTTTACAGGCCAGAAAGAGGGCCCTTACCAGAAATGGAACTCTGCTGGAACCTGAATCTGGACCTTCCAGCCTCCAGAAGGGTGAGAATATAAATTCCTGTTGTTTAAGCCACCCAATCTATGCTATTTTGTTATGGAAGCCTAAGCTGACTAAGACAGCTTTCAACAAGGATTTTGTCAGTAAGAAAGGTAAGAGTCTACCATGAAATTTGAAGCAGACTTAGAGGAAGCTGCAACATTTTAGAAAGTGTCCCAATATGACACTTAGCTGCCATCTACTGAGTGATTAAAGCCATGTACTGTGGCTTGTACACACACAGAGATACAGACACACATGAAAGCATGCACAGGCCCATAATGCGCGCGCGCACACACACGCACACACACACACACACACACACACACACATTATCACATTAAGTCCTCAAAGTAATCCTATCAGATTGATATTATTTCCCCATTCTACTGACTGATGAAAATAAGTCTCAGAAATGTTGATCAGGGGCGCCTGGGTGGCACAGCGGTTAAGCGTCTGCCTTCGGCTCAGGGCGTGATCCCAGCGTTATGGGATCGAGCCCCACATCAGGCTCCTCCACTATGAGCCTGCTTCTTCCTCTCCCACTCCCCCAGACTGTGTTTCCTCTCTCGCTGGCTGTCTCTATCTCTGTCGAATAAATAAATAAAATCTTTAAAAAAAAAAAAAAGAAATGTTGATCAGTTTGCCAAAATATGCACCACTAGTGGATCCAAGATTTAAAGCCAGATCTCCGAGGCCTATTCTTTCAACCATCATGTTATCCTGAATCTAGGCAAAGGATCCATCTTTGCCATTATTTCAGAAAGTCTTTTGTACTCTATGCCTTCAAACCAGTCAAAATCAGCCTGACCCCAGATCCCTGTCAATTCTGGATATGCTCATTTCAGTCATGTGTTGGGCACTGGGAGAAGGTAAGATCCTCAAATCTGGTTATAGAGGAAGCTTCAAAGCCAACCTTTAAATGTCTCTGTCTTTTCAATATTCACTAATAACAGAAACTCTTCTGAATTTCCTGCAGGGAAACCAGCATAGAAGCATTTAAGTCTAACACATTACATCTGAAAGGAGTAACCAAAACCTGCTTTTATGGCCTTTCCCTTTCTTTTTCCGGCCTCTGCAATCAGTCTTCAGTCGACCACCATACTTGCCACACAGAAAGCACATCCCAGTCCTAACTGCCATTTCCACTGCCTGAAGGAAAAGCCTCCCAAGCACAATATCCAGCAGACAGCCAAGTGGAATTCAACCTGGCATAGCATCACAGGAGTCATTTCCTTACAGACCCTGGGGAAAGCAAGCTGTCTTTCCCAGCACCACCCATTTTGTCCTAAAGCAACATTGCAGGGCTGGAAACTTAAAATAATCCAGTTAATGCAAAATATTTCCTCTGCCCCTCACTGAGCTTACTCTGAATGTGTGCCAAAATAGCTATTAGCAGTGATTAAAACTGTGAGACTACCTAGCGGAGATTCTCTCAGGAGCAAAGAGAAGTGCCTTTCCACCCCGAGCTCATCAACACTAATGAAAGATCAGCAGAGAGCCCAGCCAGGCATGGACTAAAGAAACCAGGAGAGAGACAGCTCAAGAACATTTCTTCTGATTAATTTACCAGTAGTGTGTTGTAAGAGAAAGTCAAGCAGAGGTTTTGTTTTTTCTCATGTTGCTCTTTTTGATGAGAGCCAGAAACGAAACAAAGCAAAATTCTAACTCTGTCTATTATAAATAGACTTCATCTCATTCTGAAACAAAGCCAGATAAACTATTGTCATTTACATGTGAGCAATCCTAGGTTCACCCAATTGTGGGTAACAGCCTATGCTTAGAACTATAAAACTCAAGAATTGTACAAGATGGTGCCACCTCGGCTCTTCCTGGGAACATCCCAGATTCCCTGCCATCACACAATTATAGCTAGAAGACAGAGAGGGCAGAGCACCTCCCATAATCCCACCTAATTTTGTTTGGATCCTGATAGTATTAAAATTAAAATCAGGCTTAGTATTCCTGGATAACCAATTCAATTCTGGGAAAGGGTTAATATCAGGCCTGGACTAACCTCTTTTTACAGTAATACTTGAAAATGGAGTTCAGAAAAGTATGGAATGTTATGTCTGTCTTATTTGCTGTGAACTTTTTTTTTCCCCTGTAGTATGGCACCTGAACTTGGGGACCATGAGTTGGCAGGTAAGCCTTGGGCCCATGTTATAGAATCATCTTAAAATGATGGGAAACTTAGCCACGGCTTCTCTGTCAAGGTGACACACACTGGCTTTCATCTACAGCAGGTGCACATGCCCCATAAGTGTGAGGGCACTAAAGATCCAGGGGTACTCACTAATATTGTGCCACCCAATGCAATTGGGATGATATGTGGACTCTGTTTCCTATTGTATGTTTCTATAAACTACATGCTGTACTAGCTTATACCTATTGCATCTTTTTGAGTTTGGTTGCCAGTTGGGTTGGACCCTTACTCATTTCAGTGCTGTTGACTAACTTTTCTTTGGTCATGGCAACATCTGAGGGACCTAAATGACCCTTATCAATTCAATTTTGTCATTTAAGTTTAAGTTAGCCCAAAAGTTGACTTGGAAATCCTGGATAAACTTGATATCCCTATTAACTCTAAACTAGCCTTATTTTCCTAGGAACCAGAGACACCCCAAAAGATATAGGATTTTCTAAATTTGGTCAGATTCTCAGTCAAATGTTCAGAATTAAATAATGACACAGAGAAGACCCATACTTTTTATTAATAGCAGGCTATGAATCTGTCATCTTGAATGTTTTTACACTGTCATTAACACAGTTATCCTGGGACTTATCAGACAGTTATCTCTGAAATCAAAATCTGCATATCTGATGTTCATAAGAGTTGTGCACACTCCTGGCTAAAGGGAGTGGTCTCGAGCATAGAATAGTTAGTGGTTTCTCTGAAGAGGAATCCCAGTTTGCACAGCAAAGCCAGTACATTTAATATTATCTGACAACCCCACACCATATCCTCATACTGTAGGCTTCATGAAAGTGGATGGAAAACTCTAAGTGTGTCAGTCAGTGTTTAGTCAGGAAAATGGAGAACAATTTGAGTATTTTAACTGCTTACATTATTAAAGAAGGTGACTCACAGAAACTTACTTGAAAGTCACTGCAGACCTTGCATTCCCATCTGCCTATGGGTCTATCAGCAGCTGCTAATGGAGAAAAATGACTTCCTTTTTTTTTTCTACCCTCTAAATGTCATTCGGGTGACTCTTATTGGTGAAATGTAGGCCAGAAATGTCAAAGGAATATGGAAAATATAGTTTTCAGGTTTCTAGTCATTGGGATACAAATTAGAGTTTAAAATATTTGAGATGGTATTAACTATCAATGGACAACATCTAGCATACTCCAAAAAAATTAAATAAACTGCTCTAGAATGGACAAGAAGGGTGCCAAGAAGTATTTACCTATTCTATAACAGTAAGAATTAAAGCTGTAGAGAGGGCTGCCAATTATAATATGACAATATGATAATAAATAGCATGGCAACTGGGTAGACAAATGACAGAAAAATAGTAGAGGAAGGAAGAAGGAAGCAAGGGAAAAAGGGAGAGAGATAACAAAAGAAAAGTGAGGAGCTAAAAACTCATTCTGGGAGACAATAACCCAAGAGGTGGAATAAACCTACAAATGCTTGAAGGTATAGAACTTAAGGATGCAAACTCAGTAAAACTTGAAAAATTCCAAATCCAGTTGATTAAACAGAAGGGTGAGGTGAAAAAAAGAAAGCAGATTAAAAATAAAAGGCCATTAGGGTTCAGAGAAAGGGGAACCCTCTTACACTGTTGGTGGGAATGTAAACTGGTGTAAACTGGAAAACAGTATGGAGATTCCTCAAAAACTTAAAAGTATGGGGGTGCCTGGGTGGCACAGCGGTTAAGCATCTGCCTTCGGCTCAGGGCGTGATCCTGGCATTATGGGATCGAGCCCCACATCAGGCTCCTCCGCTATGAGCCTGCTTCTTCCTCTCCCACTCCCCCTGCTTGTGTTCCCTCTCTCGCTGGCTGTCTCTATCTCTGTCGAATAAATAAATAAAATCTTAAAAAAAAAAAAAACTTAAAAGTAGAACTCCTTATAACCCAGCAATTGCACTACTAGATATTTATCCAAAGGACACAAACATAATGATTTGAAGGGGCACATGCACCCCAATGTTTATAACAGCAATACCCACAACGGCCAAAATATGGAAAGGCCCAGATGTCCTTCAACAGATGAATGGATAAAGAAAATGTGGTTTATATATTCAATGGAATATTACTCTGCTGTCAAAAAGAAATGAAATCTTGACATTTGCAATGACATGGATGGAAAAGACAGTATTCTGCTAAACGAAATTAAGTAAGTCAGAGAAAGCCAAATACCATATGATTTCACTCATATGTGGAATTTAAGAAACAAAACAGATGAACATATGGAAGAGAAGGAAAAATAAAATAAGATGAAAATTGAGAGGGAGGCAAACCACAAGAGACACTGAACTCTAGGAAACAAACTGAGGGTTGCTGGAGGGGTGGTGGGTGGGAGAAAGGGATAACTGGGTGATGGGCATTAAGGAGGGCACTTGATGTAATGAGGGCTGGGTGTTATATTCAACCGATGAATCACTACATTCTACTTCTGAAACTAATAAAAAAAAGATATTAGTTGGGGGGGGAAAGGCCATTAGAGATTCAACTGCTGTATTAGAAATAGCAAAGCTATATATAGATTTGCTAAGAATCCAATTATTGGAAGTCAAGAAGGGCCTCAGGTTATTACCTTAGTAAAGGTAGAAGAAACATTTAAAGAAATTAGATAAAAGATAACAGACACATGAGAAATTTCAGGTCCAGAGAACAACAACAAAGCTTGACCTTTAGCCTCCTATTCACTCATGTTCCCCCAAAAAAGACATGATGTCAAGAAGGAGGACCAATTCAGCATTTCTAGACACAAAGAAAACACAACCTTCAAATTACCTGTAATTAGAGAGGCTAACAAAGAAAGGAAGAGGAAACCCAGAGTTCTTAAGACAGCAATGATCTTGGTGTGAAGCATGGAGAAGGGAAGGCTAAAAGATTCCATGTAAAAAAGCAGAAGACTGCCCCCAGGAAGAAAAATTGCACCAATAAATGCCCAAATAAGGAACCCAGACCAGGACTTCATAGTTTATAACCTTAAATAAGGGGAAAAGGACCTGAAGGGACAACTTAGAAGAACTACAGCTTTTAGGAAGAATTAGACATAAACAGAAGTGATAGACCTTGAAGACAATTCAGTGGGGAAAAGGAGGAAATGAGAGGGAAATTAAAGAATTTTGCAGTTATGAAACACAGGCTAACTCTTCCCTCTTATGCACTACGAACACTACCATTGATAAAATAAACTGCACAGATGGGGTATAGTCAAGCTAAAAACCTGTTCATGAAATGAGTAGGAATAAAGAATAGCAGATCACCTTCATATAAAATGACTGCCAAGTGTTAGAAAATGTGAGGAAATAAATATGTACCTAAATAGAAAAACTTTTCTGCTGGTGAAAATACTTGACTGGCAAGCTAAACATTAAATTGAAGAACCTTATAGTAGAAAACTTCAAACTATATTGAATATCCTCAATCAAGAATGCGGGGATATGGCAAAATGCCTTGAATCAGGAACCAAGATATCAAGAGTTTGTAGGACAGAGTACTGGGACCAGAGAACTGCACCAAGACAACTGTAAAGATCTGCAAAAGTTTCCCCTCAAGTATCCAGCAATAGTAACCAACATATGCCTGCCAGGGGACTATCTAAGGCCAAGAATCACATGAATAAAAGGACTAGAAAGTGCAATATCTGCATTCAGAGAGAGCCAGAAATAGTGCCTACTCCCACCAGCTGGACTAAATAATCTTATGATTTACAGGGCTTTTAGTAAAGTACTCAAGAAGGTCTTGCCTCAATAGTGAGAGAATAATAAGCACTAGAAGGAGCACTTCCCCAGATCTACCTAACAAATCATACAAGCAAGAGCAAAAAGATCAAAGTGTATCTAAGTAACTTCACTGTATCACTGAATCATGGGGAAAAAAAAAACAAACAAACAAAACAAAAAACCTCAAGATTTACTGAAAAACAAATATATCCAGTACCCAACCAGGTAAAACAACCAGGTAAGATGTATAATGTTTGGCATCCAATCAAAGATTATCAAACATGCAAAAATCAGGAGAAGATGACCCATATGGGGAAAATAATCAATTGATTGAAATCAAGCCAGAACTGTTAACAGATGTTAGAGTTAGGAAATAGGACATTAAAACAGTTCTCGTAGCTGTATCACATATGTTCAAAATGTTGAGTGCAGACATAGAGGATAGATAAATGGCCCCCAAAAAACTTCTAGAGATGAAAACTATAAATTCTAGGATGAAAAATGTACTGAATATAATTAGCAGCCAATTCGATATCATGGAGGGGGGTTGGAATAATTAATGATAGTAAAGGTCTACCATTCAAAACTATCAAAAATAAAACTCAGAGAGAAAAAGGAATTTTAAAAAATAAATATTTTTTTAAAAAAAGATCATACACCAGGATCGACAGGATCAAATGGGATTCATCCCTGGGATATAAGGATGGTTCAACATAGGCAAATCAGTAAATGTGATATATTACATCAATAGAAAGATTGCAATCATATAATAATCTCAATAGATGCAGAAACAACATTTGACAAAATTCAACATCTTTTCATGATAAAAACTCTCAACAAATTGGGTTTGGAAGAAACATGCTTCCAAGGCTATATATGACAATACATAACTAACATTATCTCAACAGTGAAAGGTTGAAAGCTCTTTCCCTAAAATCAGGAACATAACAAGGGTGCCCCTTTTCACCACTCCTACTCAATATAGTGCTGGAAGTCTTAGAGCAATCAGGCAGGAAAAATCAATAAAAGGCATGTAAATCTAAAAGAAAGAAGTAAAATTGTGTCTGTTTGCATAGAACACCCTAAAGAGGCCACCAAAACTGTTATAATTAATCTACTATTTTTTAGTAAAGTTGCAGGATATAAAATCAACATACAAAAATCAATTACATTTCTATATACTGACAATGAAATATCTGAAAAAGTGATAAAACAAACCCATTTATAATAGTATCAAAAAGAATAAAATACTTAAAAATAATTTAATCAAGGCAGTGAAAGATCTTTACACTGAAAGCTATAAGACATTGATGAAAAAAATCAAAGACACAAATAAATGGAAAGATACCCAAGTTCATAAATCAGAAGATCTAATACTGTTAAGATATTCATCACTCCAAGCCTTAGGTTCATGTAATTCCTATCAAAATTTCAATGAAATTTTCCCAAAAATAGAAAAAACAATCCTAAAATTTATATGGAACCACAAAAGACATTGAATAGTCAAAGAAGTCTTGAGAAAGAACAAAGCTGGAGACATCACAGTTCCTGATTTCAAACTATATTAAAAGGATTACTAATCAAAATATTATGATACTGACATAAAAACAGACACATAGACCAATGGAATAGAATCAAGAACCCATAAATAAAGCCACATTTATATGCTCAATTAATATTTGAAAAAGAACCAAGAATACTCAGTAGGAAAAGGATAGTCTCTTTGATAAATGGTGTTGGAAAAACTGGATATTCACATGCAAAAAAATGAAACTGGGCCCCTATCTTATACCACTTATAAAAATTAATTCTAAATAGTTTAAAGACTCAAATGTAAGACCTGAAACTGTAAAACTCCTTAAAATAACTAATGAATAAGCTCCTTGACATTGGTCTTTGCAATAAGCTTTTGGATATAATATCAAAAGCACAAGCAACCAGAGCAATAATCAATCAGTGGGACTACCTCAAACATAAAAGCTTCCTTCCAGCCAACGAAGGAATCAATAAATGAAAAGGCAAACTACAGAATGGGAGAAAACATTTGCAAGCCATATATCCAATAAGTTGTTAATATTCAAAATATATAAGAAACTCACACAACTCAATAGCAAAAAGCAAATAATCCAATTAGAAAATGGGCAAAAAACCTTAATAGACATTTTTCCCAAGAAAATACATACAAATGGCCAACAATACATAAAAAAACATTCAGCATCAATAGTCATCAGGGAAATGCAAATCAAAACCACAATAAGATATCACATCATAGCTGTTAGAATGGTTATCATCACAAAGACAAGAGATACCAAGTGCTGGTGTGGGTTTTGTGAAATGGGAACCTTTGTACATTGTTGGTAGGAATATAAATCGGTACAGCCACTATGGAAAACAGTATAGAGGTTTCTCAGAAATTAAAAATAGAATTACCAAATGATCTAGCATTCCACTTTAGGTATAGATTTAAAGGAAATGCAATCACTGTCTGGAAGAGGTATCTGCAACCCCATGTTCATTGCAACATGATTCACAATAGTCAATTCATGAAACAACGTAAGTGCCCATCGATAAATGAATAGATTATGAATATATGGCATATCTAGACAGTGGGATATTATTCACCCATAAAAAAGGAAATCCTGCCATTTTCAACAAGATAAATAAACTTTGAGGGCATTATGCAAAAATACATCAGACAGAGAAAGACAATTACTATACGATCTCACTATATATGGGGGAACAAAACCACTGGTGGAAACAGAGTAGATGGTGGTTGCCAGGGGCAAGAGGGTGAGAGTCAAGGAAAGAAGTAAAGGTGGTCAAAGAGTATAAACTTCCAGTTATAAGATGAATAAGTTCAGGGATCTAATGCATACATCAGTGACTATAGTTAACAATATTGGACAGTATACTTGAAAATTGCTAGGAGAGTAGATCTTAAAAGTTCTCACCACACACACACACACACACACACACATATGAGATGCCATGTGAGGTGGTAGATGTGTTAACTAACCTTATTGTGGTAATTATTTCACAATTTAGATGTCTATAAAGTCAAGACTTTTTACATTTAATGATGAAGAAATTGAGTCAGTGATAAACAACCTTCCAAAGAACAAAACTCCAGGCCCGGACGGTTTTCCTGGGGAATTCTACCAAACATTCAAAGAAGAAATAATACCTATTCTCCTAAAGCTATTTCAAAAAATAGAAACAGAAGGAAAGCTACCAAACTCATTCTATGAGGCCAATATTACCTTGATCCCCAAACCAGGCAAAGACCCCCTCAAAAAGGAGAATTACAGACCGATTTCCCTAATGAATATGGACGCCAAAATCCTCAACAAGATACTTGCTAATAGAATCCAACAGTTCATTAAAAGGATTATCCATCACGATCAAGTGGGATTCATACCTGGGATGCAAGCGTGGTTCAATATTCGCAAATCAATCAGCGTGATACATCATATCAACAAGAAAAGACTCAGGAACCATATGATCCTCTCAATCGATGCCGAAAAAGCATTTGACAAAATACAGCATCCTTTCCTGATTAAAACCCTTCAGAGTGTAGGAATAGAAGGTACATTTCTCAATCTCATAAAAGCCATCTATGAAAAGCCTACTGCAAATATTATTCTCAATGGGGAAAAGCTGGAAGCCTTTCCCTTAAGATCAGGAACACGACAAGGATGCCCACTCTCGCCACTATTATTCAACATAGTACTAGAAGTCCTTGCAACAGCAATCAGACGACAAAAAGGGATCAAAGGTATTCAAATTGGCAAAGAAGAAGTCAAAATGTCTCTCTTTGCAGATGACATGATACTCTATATGGAAAACCCAAAAGAAGCCACACCCAAACTATTAGAAGTTATAGAGCAATTCAGAAACGTGGCGGGATACAAAATCAATGCTCAGAAATCAGTTGCATTTCTATACACGAATAACGAGACCGAAGAAAGAGAAATTAGGGAATCCATCCCATTTACAATAGCACCAAAAACCATACGTTACCTTGGAATTAACTTAACCAGAGACGTAAAGGACCTATATTCTAGAAACTATAAATCACTCTTGAAAGACATTGAGGAAGACATAAAAAGATGGAAAGATATTCCATGCTCATGGATCGGAAGAATTAACATAGTTAAAATGTCCATGCTACCCAGAGCAATCTACACTTTCAATGCTATCCCGATCAAAATACCGAGGACATTTTTCAAAGAACTGGAACAAATAGTCCTTAAATTTGTATGGAAACAGAAAAGGCCCCGAATCTCCAAGGAACTGTTGAAAAGGAAAAACAAAGCTGGGGGCATCACAATGCCGGATTTCGAGCTGTACTACAAAGCTGTGATCACAAAGACAGCATGGTACTGGCACAAAAACATACATAGACCAATGGAACAGAATAGAGAGCCCAGAAATGGACCCTCGGCTCTTTGGGCAACTAATATTTGATAAAGCAGGAAAAAACATCCGGTGGGAAAAAGACAGTCTCTTCAATAAATGGTGCTGGGAAAATTGGGCAGCTACATGCAAAAGAATGAAACTTGACCACTCTCTCACACCATACACAAAAATAAACTCCAAATGGATGAAAGACCTCGATGTGAGACAGGAATCCATCAAAATTCTAGAGGAGAACATAGTCAACAAACTCAACGACATCAGCCAAAGCAAACTTTTTCATGACACATCCCCAAAAGCAAAAGAAACAAAAGATAAAATGAATTTATGGGACTTCATCAAGATTAAAAGTTTCTGCACAGCCAAGGAAACAGTCAGAAAAACTAAGAGGCAGCCCACGGAATGGGAGAAGATATTTGCAAATGACACTACAGATAAAGGACTGGTATCCAAGATCTACAAAGAACTTCTCAAACTCAATACACGAGAAACAAATAAACAAATCAAAAAATGGGCAGAAGATATGAACAGACACTTTTCCAATGAAGACATACAAATGGCTAACAGACACATGAAAAAATGTTCAAAATCATTAGCCATCAAGGAAATTCAAATCAAAACCACACTGAGATACCACCTTACGCCAGTTAGCATAGCAAAAATAGACAAGGCGAGAAACAATAATTGTTGGAGAGGATGTGGAGAAAGGGGATCCCTCCTACATTGTTGGTGGGAATGCAAGTTGGTACAGCCACTCTGGAAAACAGTGTGGAGGTCCCTTAAAAAGTTAAAAATTGAGCTACCCTATGATCCAGCCATTGCACTACTGGGTGTTTACCCCAAAGATACAGACGTAGTGAAGAGAAGGGCCATATGCACCCCAATGTTCATAGCAGCAACGTCCACAATAGCTAAATCGTGGAAGGATCCGAGATGCCCTTCAACAGATGACTGGATTAAGAAGTTGTGGTCCATATATACAATGGAATATTACTCAGCCATCAGAAAGAACGAGTTCTCAACATTTGCTACAACATGGATGGCACTGGAGGAGATAATGCTAAGTGAAATAAGTCAAGCAGAGAAAGACAAGTATCATATGATTTCTCTCATCTATGGAACATAAGAACTAGAATGATCAGTAGGGGAAGAAAGGGATAAAGAAAGGGGGGGTTATTCAGAAGGGGGAAGAAACATGAGAGACTATGGACTCTGAGAAACAAACTGAGGGCTACAGAGGGGAGTGGGGTGGGGGAATGGGATAGGCCGGTGATGGGTAGTAAGGAAGGCACGTATTGCATGGTGCACTGGGTGTTATACACAACTAATGAATCATCGAGCCTTACATCGGAAACCGGGGATGTACGGTATGGTGACTAACATAATATAATAAAAAATAATTATAAAAAAAAATAAATAAAGTCACTTATTGGACCTAGATGAGGGAGAAAAACTGAACATACCCTGAAATATAATGTCAGTCATCAGGAACCCCAGAATTACTCATACCCAGATAGATAGATGGATATCTAAAGTGCTTATAGTAAATAAGAATTTCAACATCTTTTATTCAATAAAGTTTTAAATTTATAATGGGACTAATGTATGTTTTTTCCTGAGGTCTGAGAGCCAGATTCTTAAATCCAATTAAAGTACTTCTAAGTCTCCAGAGTATACTTACTATGCAAGCACCAATGTCTTTTTCCCTAAGTGGTTATATCTGCTCAGAAACAGAGATAAATCATCTCATGTATAAGACCTATCAATGACTGGAAACTGATATAAATGGATATCATTGTAAAAACATAGGGCATTGCCATAGTGTCACTATTTAAATTGCTTTTATGATTTTTTTCTCTTAAAAACAATTAAAAACTTAAGGAAAATGTTAATGAACAAGACAGACTTAAATACATGTTAGATACCTAGATTAGAAAAAAAAAACATGGAAACCTGAGGAACTGCTTTTGGTTGAATTATTTGATTTATGTGATTAAAAGTATTAGGACATGAAGTTTGAGGCAGGTGCCATTTACCAGCAGAATCTTTCTCTATAGGACTAATGTGTCAAGAGTACACTTATTTCTAGTCATTTTATTTTTGTTTTGACTTTTTATTTTTCAATACCTGGAAAATCTCAGGAACACATTCACGTTAACTGTGCAATGGGAACTCAAAAATATAGTTGACTCAAAATGTAAAGAGGAAAAAGAATAGATTGTATCTAGTTCCAAAAATGTTTTTCACACATTTCAAAATATTAAATCCCAGTTTAATGGAAGCCATTATCTCCCTGCTAAGTATGTTTTTAAGTTAAAAACAATAAGGAAAAGGGGCGCCTGGGTAGCGCAGTCCTTAAGTGTCTGCCTTCGGCTCAGGGCATGATCCCGGCATTCCGGGATCGAGTCCCACATCAGGCTCCTCCGCTGGGAGCCTGATTCTTCCTCTCCCACTCCCCTGTTGTGTTCCTTCTCTCGCTGGCTGTCTCTCTGTCACATAAATAATAAATTTTAAAAAATCTTTAAATAAAAACAAACAATAAGGAAAGAAAATATAGTTTAGATTACAGATCATGTGGAATAGTGCCCAAGACTTTCTTTGTACTTTATTCTAAATAACAATGGAGATAGTATTGGGAGCCTGGGAATTATTTTGTCGTCATTAGCACAACATCACACCATCTGTAACTGGAAAATACTAGCATTTTCAATGTGAGAATGTGTGCATTTGTGCTTTGAGGCTTCTTCCCTTTTTTTGTTTTGTTTTTGTTTTTTGTAAGAATCTTTAACATAAGATCTACTCTCTTAACATAAATGTTTAAGTATACATTATTGTTTTTTCTAGGCACAGTGTTGAATGTCAGATCTCTAGGACTTATTTATCTTTCATAACTAAATTTTATGCACATTGATTAACAAACCTATTTACTCCTTACTCCAGGCCTTGGGGATCACCAAGTTCTATTCTTTGCTTTTATGAGTTTGACTCTTTTAGACATATCATAAAGTAGAATCAGAAGTTGGAAGAACGCTTGTACACTGTTGGTGGGAGTGCAAAATAGCACAGCTGCCATGGAAAACAGTGTGGGTTCCTTTGAAAAACAAAAATATAACTAACATATAAGAATCCCACTTCTAGGAAATTCTCCAAAAGAATTAAAATCAGGATCTCAAAGAGATACTAACACTCCCATGTTCATTGCAGCATTACTCACAACAGCCAAGATGTGGAAACAACCTAAATATCCATCAGCAGATGAATGGATAAAGAAAATGTGGCATATACATAAAATGTAGTATTATTCAGCCTTAAGATAGAGGAAAATCCTCTACTGTGTGACGACATGGATGAACCTTGAAGACATTATGCTGAGTGAAATAAGCCAGTCACAGACTTCCTTTTTTTTATAGAAACTTTCCATCTCTTTCACCTCCCTCTTCCTACCTCCACTCCTTTCTTTTCTCTTTCTCTCTTTAGCCCCCAAGTCCTTCTTCTACAGAGCAGTTAAGGTTTTGGTTGGGATGCAAGTCTAACAGATGCCCAAGTGCTAACACTGTACTGCCTGCCCCAATTCTGTTAAAGCTCTCTCAAAGGCAGTGCAGTTGAGCAGAGGAGCAGTGCCTGGGAGTCAAGAGAACTTCTTTTCAGTTCATTATTGTTATTTGTTCTCTGAGTGACTTTAGTCATTTGAGATTTAACAGGAGAATCTCAAAGGCATCTTGCAGTCGTTAACATCTCAAAGTCCAGTGCTTCTAAAACCTACAGGACTTCACAATGCAGAAACCTAAAGTTCATGGTGGAGCTCCTAGGACCAAGTAAAGTCTGGGACTTCATCATCCTAGTGAGGAAGGAAGAGCTAGAAATGGAGGCAGAGAAGGGCGGAGTGGGACCTAAGACACAAGCTGGCATAACTACTTCAAATGAAGCAGGTGTCATGAGAGGAGGGGTAGAGAAGGAAGGCAGAGACCCAAAGAAAAAGCAGGCAGCTGGGTATAGCTTGGCTTCCTTTCAGTTTCAGGAAATTCAGGAAACATGGCTAAGGTTCATAAAGTGTTTGTAAATAAAATTATGAGATATAGAAAGAAAGAGAAGGACTATGTGGAAAGGCTCTGAGACCCAGCCTGGAGAAAATACTTGGAGTGCAAAGGGGGACTAGTGTGAGTGCCACCAATTTAGTTCAAGTCATGGCATGGCATGTTAAGTGTCTTGAACTCATTTATTCATTAAACAAATGATATCATGTATTCAGTGGTCACTCTGTGTCCAGCATTGTACATGGTCCAGGAACATGTGGTGAATGGAGTCACATATGCTTACCATGAGAATGTTCCCTAACAATGTCTCTCCACTTCTGTAAGGACCTCAACAAAATGCTAAAGACTGCATAACATGGAGGGCCTTTACTGGCTGAAATCTATGCAAACATAAGGACATTTTTACCAACTAATAGGAACAATGAATAGAAAGGCATTTTTCTCCCCACTCTGAGCCTTGTACTTGGTGATACTCTGTGGGGCAGAAAGGTGAAAATTATTATTGCTGTGTAGTCAGTTGTAACTGGGCTGAATTCATTTGTGAGTATGCCCAGCAGGCTTTACCACAGAAAGCAAGCCTCCCCTCTGTAAGCTTAGCTTTCTAACATTAGAATCTTCCAGTGGTGCAAACTGCATAACTTAGAGTATAATCACAGATGCTTGTGATTCTCTTATTATTTTCAGAAATATATAAAGGCCATTTGACTAAATGTTAAAGAGAAGAGAGGAATTACTGGTGGCAGCTTGACATCTATAAATTCAACACAGGAAATTTTAATAATTTAAGATGTTTACTTGCAGAACTCTCAGGTTGAGGTACCTCAAATTTTGGAACTCTAATTCCTTTTCCAAAATAAAAAGGAAATATTTTTCCTGTGGTCTACTGCAGTGAAAACAGAAAACAAAAAAAAAAAACCACCACTCTCAAATTCCCCACCCCTGTTACCTATTGTCCATTCTAGCTGTTGGAATAGACACAAATGTTCAATGATTTCTGTCAGCCATACCCATCTCTTGAGATGGTCATGGACATAATTCTCCACCAATCTCTTCTAGATTTCAGAGAGTGTGTATCTTGGCGCTGTACAACTACAGCAATCTCCTAAGCAGCCTTCTCACTCATCCCTCTGGCCACCTCTATCGTAATACACTTACTAAACCCAATAGGTAAGAAACAACTTCTACTACATCTCTACCTTAACATATGTGCACACCGGGTAACCATATTGATTTATGGTTATGTGCTTACGCTTCAGACAAATAGCGCAGCTGTGCCTTTCCATAACAAACATCCAGGAATACAGAGAGAATTTCGTTTCAATCACTGTTGCCTTGAAAATCTCCAAAGGAGACTGATAACATATAACTTCGGATGTTAAATTATTAACGGTCGACACAGGCTGAAGTAAAACCTGAAATCAGGGTGGAAGTCTACAGTGAAGTCAAGTTTACAGGAAGTATTACAAAATTAAGAAAAAAGTACAGCATCAATAATTCAACACCTTGTAGATTAAATGAGCAACCCACACCTGAAAGGAAAATCATACATGGTTTCTGGCTTTTAGGGTTTTAAGAAAATGATTTTTTTTTAATTTATTGAAAAAGCAGTAGGGATATGTTTGTCTTAATCTTTTCCCTTCTGCTCTGGAATTAAAGAGAACAAGAAGGGACAAGTGGTGAATTTCAGAGACACCAAGGTCATTTTCTCTCTCAAGAGGGCACCAGCTTTGTTAAAAGTAAGACAGAAAGATTAAAATGTACAAAAAATTTTGACTTTGTACCCTAAAATAGAAATAATCATTTTGTTAGAAAGAGTACAATTATTTTTAGATCTTTAAAGAGTGGGTTCTGAAGGGAAAACATGAGAAGTGGTCAGTAAGGACCCTATAAGTATGAACATTAAATATAAATATTACAATATTTTTGAAAAATTCCTTCCTAGACATCCAAGTCCAATATAAACTACAACCTTCTCCCCACTCTGGTTACGCTGAGGCTGGGACCCGACAATGTACAAAAGCGAAGTCAGAAGTGGGCAGCTTGGTCCTACTGCATGGGCTGCTTGCCTACCGAGTCTTTCCCCCAGAACTGTAGATTTCCCCCTGGACAATAACTTCCCATATCCTTCTGTGGACAGCGCCACGACAGCAGGTGGCTTAGAGCCTCAGTGAAAACAGTTTTTTCCACTCTTCAAGCAGTAAAAGCTGTGTAAATACCTGAACACCAGTTTCCTATCAATGTGCAGCATAGCTGAGCTCTGGGCCTGTCTAAACTAACAGGCCAACTAGGCTCACTGCATTCCATCAGCTCTGATCAGGGTAAGTAGCTCCCTGGAATTAGGGATTCTGCTCCAGCCTCTTCTTGCTTTGTATTTGCGTAAGACACGTCCCATATCAACTCCAAGACTCTAAACTCCAATATCAGAGCCATTGGGAATATATTCTCATTAAAATAAATGCTGAACGAATGACCATGTTCCTTTCAGCAGCCTTAGACCTATATCTGGAAGAATTAGCTGCCACTTGAGGGACCAAACTAAGAGAAGCGATTGGTATCTGTTTGCCCTCCCTGGACTTCAGTTTCTTTGTCTTAACAGGAAAGAGGTTGAATTGGACACTTTAATGATCTGAGCATGGCTCCTCCCTTCTACTTAGTATACGCCAGAAAACCTCACCTACTCATAGCTCCCTAACCACATAGCACTGTTCCGTGCTTCCAAGCAAATGCTGACATTGCTCCCCTGCCTGATGTACCCTCAGCCCACTGAAGATGCCATCCTCTACCTCTCCTAGCCCTGCTCATACTTTTATGACTCAGCTCAGACCTCAAGTCCTTCCAGAAACTCCTCCCTTCCCCTCTTCCACCATTAGTGCACCCAGTCTGGATTTGGGCTTCTCTTCCAAACTCTCATCTCATCCTGAGTGTGTTTTAATCATAACATTTGCCATCCTATGTAGTTGTCTGCTTTCTTGTCCACCTCTACTAGACCGTGATCTTCTGGGCAGCCACCTTATTCATGAGTGCAGTTGTGGCACCCAGCAAGCTTTCAGGAGAAAGGTAGGAACTAATGTTAATTGGAGGAACTTAAAGGAGAGCAATGATGAGAAAAGGTACAAGTCACACTGTGTCTATTCAAATGTTTTACTTAATTCTGGTCTCGGACTACGAGGATGGTTCTCATTTGTCAGAGCAGTGCCTGTTACATGATGGGAACTCAATAGATATTTGTTTAGTGGATGACAGAGGACTTTCTAATAGTTATCCTGGATGCTGGCATTGTCCTTTTCTTGGAGGAAAAACTGGTATTTATACACAAACACACATGTGCACACACACATACCTTTTGCATGAATTAAGACTCTAATCTGGCAAGGATCAAATTTACCCTAAACAAAGTGAGGAAGCTTCTGTACAGGCCAATTGTTCTGGAAAATCACCCTTGTTTCTGGAAAAACAGATTAGAAAACACAGCCATTTGTAACAGGTTATTGAGGAAATGAAATATTGCTTGTCTGAATGCAAAACACCTATTAAAAATTTTCATATTTATTACATTCTGAAATTTTAATATATTGTGTCTATTGGGGTAAATAAAATATTTTATTAAAGTTAATTACATTTTATTTTACTTTTTTAATTAGAAACTTCAGAAGTACCTGTGGCTCACATTATATTTCCATAGGATAGTGCTGATCTAGGACCTGGTAAACATTCCTTATTCTTTATTCTCTTATACTATTTCATTTTTGGTAACAAAGCTTTGGAATTCATGACAACAAAATCTTCATGTAAAGAACTACTCTATTCGACTTTTCCAAACTCAACCAAATCCTATTCATTCAAAACAGTGCCATCTACTGAGAGAAAACAGTAACAGCTCTGGAAGTAATTCACTGTGTGAGCCCTGGCACTGGTGGTTTCTCTCTGGCTTGTATTTACAGTGAAACAAGAATATAGTGAGCCATCATTCACTAGCCATCAGGGAAATTCAAATCAAAACCACATTGAAGTACCACCTTACACCAGTTAGAATGGCAAAAATGGACAAGGCAAGAAACAACAAATGTTGGAGAGGATGTGGAGAAAGAGGAACCCTCTTACACCGTTGGTGGGAATGCAAGTTGGTACAGCCACTTTGGAAAACAGTGTGGAGGTCCCTAAAAAAGTTAAAAATAGAGCTACCCTATGACAGAAATTGCACTACTGGGTATTTACCCCAAAGATACAGATGTGGTGAAGAGGAGGGCCATATGCACCCCAATGTTCATAGCAGCATTGTCCACAATAGCTAAATCGTGGAAGGAGCCGAGATGCCCTTCAACAGATGACTGGATTAAGAAGTTGTGGTCCATATATACAATGGAATATTACTCAGCCATCAGAAAGAACGATTACCTGACATTTGCAGCAACATGGACGGGACTGGAGGAGATAATGCTAAGTGAAGTAAGTCAAGCAGAGAAAGACAATTATCATATGGTTTCATTCATTTATGGAACATAAGAATTAGGAAGATCGGTAGGAGAAGGAAGGGAAGAAGAAGGGGGGTAAACAGAAGGGGGAATGAACCATGTGAGACTGTGGACTCTGGGAAACAAACTGAGGGCTTCAGAGGGGGTTGGGGGACTGGGCTAGCCCAGTGATGGGTATTAAGAAGGACACATATTGCATGGAGCACTGGGTGTTATACGCAAACAAGGAATCATGGAACACGAATCATGGAACACGACATCAAAAACTAATGATGTAACATAACATAATAAAAAATTTTTAAAAGAAAGAATATAGTGAGCCCAGAATAAGAGCAGGGGAAGAACTACTGCATTTTAACCTCCAATGCTCTGTATATACAACTACCTTCTTTCCCCCTCTCCTTCTTTCCCCCTCTTCCCCCTCTCCTTCCCCCTTTCACCCATCTGGCAGGCTGAGTGTCCACTGAGGGTGAGGGGCAGATGGTGGCACCGGAGCATTTCCTATAGGAGGCATTGCTTACTGTGGGACCCTCCCAGTCCTCACAGATGCTCCGTTGGGGCATTACAGTGCTCAGAGCTTGCCTTTGTGCCTAAAGACATTTTAAATGCTTCCAAGTGAAGTCTCTGAATCAATGTTTACTCTTGAACACATTTTAAACATCCTAAACTTTAACCCCACATTCCTCAATCGCCCTATTGGAGCCTTTTTCCACAGCTAGAAACATCTGCCTGCTGCTGGGTGGAGGGAACAGAGGAGAAGGGACATCAACGATGACACAAAACAATCCTTTGATGGAGAAATTTTGACTACCTGCCCACTCACCTCCTCAAAACAATACTCAAAATGGCACTAGCACTTCCCATTGGCTATATCTTGAATTATTAGTTAAGAGTAACTTGCCTAATTTTTCTGAAGACAGTAAATTTAATGCTGGCCATGTTGGTTAGTTATTTATTCATACGTGTGTGTGTGTAGTTGTGTGTGTGCGTGCATGACTCTGCATGCACGCATGTACTCACACTCATTTTCATTCCAAATATAAAGCATTCTTTCTGTGAAATGTGATTCCAGATGCTTTTGATAATATCCATCTTTATGGCTTTCTGTATTTTCCAAATTTTAGGTAGAATAAGAAAAAGAAAGGAAGAAGTAAAGAGAGAATAATGGTGGGGGAAATAAACAGAGGAAGGGAGGGAGAGAGAACTGCTGTCTCAGAGCTACCTCTTTTGGAAAAGAAATGTCAGTCAGGATAAAAGCCCTTCTGTCAGATAGCCTGGAGGAAGCATCTAGGAAATCTCGGTAATGCACTTAAAGGATCATTCATGCCCTCTTCTATACCCTTTACTAAAGACATTTTCCCCCAGAAGGAACGGTTGTATTGCGTGCAGTCAAGGTCATGTTTTCCTATACATTCATTCAAGACAAAAGCTGCTTAAGAGTCTTCTACTATTGCCTAACCTAAGGTCCAGCCGGAGCCTTTTTTTTTGCATTGATTTTAAACCTGATTCTTCGGGTCGGCCTTCAGATGCTCAAATGTAATAATTTAAAAAAGAACAACAACAGAATTAATAAACCGAGTTCTGCTTCATTTCTTCCTACCAGCGGGCACATGGAGATTATTCTATGGCCTTTGAAAATCAATGCATTCAAGAATGATATTGACCTACTAGTTAGTGAACAGCATTGCTGGGAGGAAACAGAATGCTCTGAAAATTCAATTTGCATACATGTATTTCAGGTTTCAAAAAATGCACTTGATGTCAGAGACCCCATTGTGCATGATGACCTGCTACTTCTGGACTAGCCATTTCAATGCAAAGGACAGATTTACATTCTGAGGGTCTCACCAACCCAAAACCAGACCTGTGGGCTGAGTATCTATTTATGTTGATTGATGGCCTTTTGTCACTCTGTCTTACAGGCTATGACCATTTAAAACTTCAAAATGGATGCAGTCAAACATAACAGGCTCTCCCGTTCAATGAAGCAGAGAGACAGGACTGGGAAGTCAACCATTCCTGTCAGAAAAAGAAAATGTTCTGTCTAGACTAATCCTTCAGATTTTCAAACCTTCTGACATGATGCATGCCCAGTGCATACAAAAATATCTGTGATGAATGCAGATAGAATAACTAACGATATTTCTTTTATATCTAAAATATACAACTTAAAAAAATTAATAATCCAGGCAATCCTTTTAACTCAGTAATTACCCAGTAATTAATTGGTCTAAATACATAGAATTGAATTCTAAAATTCAGGAACTTGTTGCAATGTTGTTTACAAACTTTTAAAAAAGAGAATTGGTTAGTAAATTATAACTAATTAAAACAGTGAAACACTATGAAATCATTAAACATCACATTTTAGATTAGTTAAAATATATGGATAATATATCAGTGAAAAACGTTTCCAATTTGTATGATATCAAATTCATATCAAACCTACGTCTCAGTATAGATAAGAGCTACAGATTTAATAAGACTATGGATACAGAGAGAAACAGATACAGAGAAACAAAACACTAAAATTCTACACATAAAAATGTTAATAGTTGAATTATTGGTGGCTTTTTTAGTTCTCATACATGTTTCTGTATTTTCCCCCAAATTCCTAAAGTAATATGTGAAGTTTATATAAGAAAAATATTCATAATTACAGTCTACACAAATTTCTATCTCAATATATACCTCTGTTTATTGAGTGTTAGCATCTTCTACTAAGGTTTAAGAAATACTCAATAACAGTATTACTTGATTCTATAATGAAGCACATGTCTTATTGTAACAACACATTTTTCATGTCTGGGGCTGTCCAAAGGGCTATGGGGTCAAGGCCTTGTATGGATGAAGTATTAGCAGAGTACTGCCTGAGGTTACAAGAGCAGATAGGGGAAGATGCCAGCAATACTTTTTATTAGGCAGTATTCAAATAAATTTAAGCTTTCAATTACCATTAACAAGCAGATAACTCTTAATCACAATTTGATGAAGGATGAAAACGCTACTTCCAGGAATGTGATTTTCAGCAGGCATGGGTTTAAAGAAGAAGTAGAAAAAGAAATAATGAAAGTGTGCAGGTGGAAATTATTTCCTTGATGCATCTCTTTATTCTTCCATCCCAGTGAGATGTCAGAAATGGGAAATGGCTGAAAATGCCAGATTAACATCTTTCCAATATATCAGGGGGCAGATTGGAAAATTTACGGCTGCAGGATGACTTATCCTACCTTCAGTAATGGCCATGAAGCAATTAAGACTTTCCTTGGTCAGAGAGCAACTTTAAAGTCTTTGACAAATTCCAAACATTTTTCATATTTTACCAATGAGAATTATAATTTATGAGACTCTAAAATTTAAAATCAAGATGTTTTATTTGTATTTATTTATTTATTCATTCATTCATTCATTTTAGAAAGAGAGAGAGGGAGCATGCAAATTGGGGGAGTGGGGAGGTAAGGTGAGAGGGGGAAAGAATCCCAAGCAGGCTCCCACACCCAGCGAGGAGCCCCACATGGGGCTCCATATCACGACCCTGAGATCATGACCTGAGCCGAAATCAAGGTTTGGACCCTTAACCCCCTGAGCCACCCAGGCACCCCAAGACATTTTATATTGAATTTGGGGCTTTTTGTAAGAGTTGCTAGTCATTCTCCATTTGCATACCCGTGTTCTAAAATATTCTCCAATCTTTTCCATCCCTCTCTGTGCCCTGGGAGTAACCCACAGAGGACATCATCAGGGCTCCCTTGCCGATTAGTTTTCCAGGTGGTGTCAGCCAGTGAGTGACATCACCCAAAGGTCAGAAGACAGAGGAGAGAGAGATCAGGGTAGTTACTCCCTGTCTGTCCCGTACTCTGGAAGTAGCTATACCCTTTCACAACTACAGCTGCCACGAGGTAGTCCTCCCATGGCTTCAGCTCTTACAGCAATTCTCTGTGTCCTTTTGCTCTAGGATTGTCAGCAATCTTATTCTAGTGCTAATTTCTCAAGGTCTAATCACTCCTCCTGGAAGTGGAAGGTTTTGTTATTTTATATCAATGAGTATTATATACAGTAATATATGCATATGTTTATATATATTCTTATAATATAAATGTGTGCTATATTATAAATATGCATATTATATTATATTAATATATATTATATTAATACTATATAAATTTCATATAATATGTATTCTTATATACGTATAAAAAACATTATGGAATATATTCTAACAGTGTTAGATCAAGGAGTGCACTATTTGGGATTTATCATGTTAGTGCACCTAGCAGGGAATGTTTCTGTTTATTTGATTAGTTGAAGCTGGTTCCAACAGTGACCTGCAAGCAATGAATTGAGACATGGAAATTTCTTTGGCATATTGTAATTATAGGAAATTGGAAGCTAAAATAGATGGAAATGTTGGAGTGGACCTCTAATGTGCAAGATTTGTAGTTACTTCCTAACATTATCCCATGACAAAGCAAAAAGAAACACATCAATAAGGGGTCTCAGCATCCCTCAACCTCTCTGTATAGCTGTCCTATGCAGCCTTGAGATAATGATGAGAGATTTTGCTATTGACTGGGGTGTTCTAATTTCAATGGGAACAATAAAAACCTAGGGTGGCAGAGACCCAGTTGTAAGGCTAAACTGTCAAAGACAAAGTTGGCCGAATTAACATAATACACCACAGAAAAGCAGTAGCTGTCAGGGTATACTGACACTTGGAAATGTATAGGATATATTATTGGTTCCTTATTAATGAAATAGATGGGTGATTTCTTAAGTTATTCCTTGGTTAATATAATCCAGAAGTCACTATGTCTGATGACCAAAACAAAACAAAACAAAAAACTGAGATGCTGGTATGAGTCCGCATCCAGATTCTAGACCTAAGTCAGTTCACATATCCTCAGCCCCTTGAGTGAGGAGATAGGGAACCATTAAGGATGGACCCAAAACATACTGTAAATCTTCCCCAGTTCTTTTCCAGAGAAGCCTGCCGCCATTTAAAAGAGAGACTATGGGAGGAGAGATGTCCAGATCTTCAGGGTATTAGGTATTAGCTCAGAATGGACACTACTCCCAGGGGACACAAATGCCATGTGATCAAATGGCTATAGTAGGGCTTACAGAAATAGAGTCTTGCCCTAACTTTGTCTCACAGAGTGTTCTGTAGGCTCACAGACCCACCCTGTGCTCATTTCCCTCATTCTGAAGGTGTAATTGGAATAAATATGCTTAGAACTGGCATAGTTCCCACACTGACCCCCTGATCTATGGAGTAAGGACTAGTGTGGTAGTAAGGACCAACTGAAAACCCCTGGAGCCATCTGCTCCACCTCTGGACAAAATGGTAAACCAAAAGTAATACTGCATTTCTGAAGAAATAGCAGAGTTTAGTGTTACTATAAAATACATTAAAAATGCAAGAATGGTGGGGTGCCTGGGTGGCACAGCGGTTAAGCATCTGCCTTCGGCTCAGGGTGTGATCCTGGCGTTATGGGATCGAGCCCCACATCAGGCTCCTCCTCTATGAGCCTGCTTCTTCCTCTCCCACTCCCCCTGCTTCTGTTCCCTCTCTCACTGGCTGTCTCTATCTCTGTCGAATAAGTAAATAAAATCTTTTTTTTAAAAATGCAAGAATGGTGAACCCTACTAGCACTTCTTGAATGACTGTGAGTTATTATAAATAATAATTTATATGTTTGTGATTGCAAATGTGTTTATTAAAGAAATCCAGAAAACCCCTGGCACCTGTAACACAGATATTGACTTGGTATATACTTTTTTTTCAATCCCAATAAGTCAGAATAAATTTGAAGCAATTTGCCTTCACCTGGTAGAGAAAGCAGTACACACTTACTGGTTATGACAAGTTTCCTGCTCTACCATTATATAGTTGACAGAGATTCTGATCATCTTATCCAGAATGTTGATAAATTATATGAAGAGCAATAGGAAATAGTGTTAGAAGCCTAGTTACCATGGTGTAAGAATGAGAATGAGAAAACCCATGAAATTCAGCCACATTCTGTATTTCTTCACTTGACAAAGACAGAATATCAGAACCCTGTCTGGTTCTTGGACAAATATGAAAATTATCACACACTGGTACCAAAAGCAAAATACAAGAAAACACAAGACACCTGAAAATGTGTGGGAAGCACTGTGGGAAGTGCAAATGGCACACACAGAACAATCCGGCCACTGGTTGGCCCTGTGAACTTAGCAAGTTCCTTCCTTTCTCTGAGCCAAGTTATCCTCATCTGTATGGAGAGAATAAAAACCCCTATAATTTAACATTGATGTCAGGATTAAATGGAATGGAAAAGCAGAATCATGTAGAGGGTAAGAGGGTAGCCTCTGGATGCAAATACCTGGATTTCTCTCCTGACTCAATCACTAGCTGTGTAATCCTGAGCAGATTACTCAACTTCTCACTTAAGTTCCTTCATCTGTAAAACAGGCAATGGTACTATTTACCTTTAAGGTTCTGGAGAGGATTACATGATTTGGTCCATGAGAACTCTGATTACAATTCCTGGCACATCCCTAATGTTCAATAGATGTCAGCTGTGATATTATTGATGACCATGAAATGAACAAGAATAAAAGTAAGGACTATCAAAGTGTCAGAACACAAAAGAGGATCCTACATGTGTAACCCTTTTCATAATTCAATGTTCCACATCCTCAATCCCCCTTTAAGATTAAGACTCCAATTTAAGCTAAAAATGGCAGCCCATGTCAACAGAATTGTAAAGACATTCATATAGAAACTATAGCCCCTTTAAGTCTAGTCAGAATCTAAAATAATCTGACTCATTTATATTCTTTTCAGGGTTCATTAATGTCTTAAACCTGTTCATTTCAAATTTTTCCAAAAATAATCCAACTATTTCATTCTTTTGTTTTGAGACCATTAGAAGCCTATTCAATACTTTTACTATAAAGTTCTTTTTTTTATTATATTATGTTAGTCACCATACAGTATATCCCTGGTTTCTGATGTAAAGTTTGATGATTCATTAGTTGCATATAACACCCAGTGCACCATGCAATATGTGCCCTCCTTACTACCCATCACCAGTCTATCCCATTCCCCCAACCCCCTCCCCTCTGAAGCCCTCAGTCTGTTTCTCAGAGTCTATAGTCTCTCATGCTTCATTCCCCCTTCTGATTGCCCCCCCTTTCATTATCCCTTTCTTCCCCTACTGATCTTCCTAGTTCTTATGTTCCATAGATGAGAGAAATCATATGATAATTGTCTTTCTCTGCTTGACTTAATTCACTGAGCATTATCTCCTCCAGTACTGTCCATATTGCAGTAATGTTGAGAAATCGTTCTTTCTGATAGCTGAGTAATATTCCATTGTATATATGGACCACAACTTCTTAATCCAGTCATCTGTTGAAGGGCATCTCGGCTCCTTCCACGATTTAGCTATTGTGGACATTGCTGCTATGAACATTGGGGTGCATATGGCCCTTCTCTTCACTACGTCTGTATCTTTGGGGTAAATACCCAGTAGTGCAATGGCTGGGTCATAGGGTAGCTCAATTTTTAACTTTTTAAGGGACCTCCACACTGTTTTCCAGAGTGGCTGTACCAACTTGCATTCCCACCAACAATGTAGGAGGGATCCCCTTTCTCCACATCCTCTCCAACAATTGTTGTTTCTTGCCTTGTCTATTTTTGCCATTCTAACTGGCGTAAGGTGGTATCTCAGTGTGGTTTTGATTTGAATTTCCTTGATGGCTAATGATTTTGAACATTTTTTCATGTGTCTGTTAGCCATTTGTATGTCATCATTGGAAAAGTGTGTGCTCATATCTTCTGCCCATTTTTTGATTTGATTGTTTCACGTGTTTTGAGTTTGCGATGTTCTTTGTAGATCTTGGATACCAGTCTTTTATCTGTAGTGTCATTTGCAAATATATTCTCCCATTCCGTGGGCTGCCTCTTAGTTTTTTTGACTGTTTCCTTGGCTGTGCAGAAGCTTTTTATCTTGATGAAGTCCCACAAGTTCATTTTATCTTTTGTTTCTCTTGCCTTTGGAGATGTGTCATGATAAAGGATCTTGTGGCCAATATTGTAGAGGTTGATGCCTATGTTCTCCTCTAGGATTTTGATGGATTCCTGTCTCACATCGAGGTCTTTCATGCATTTGGAGTTTATCTTTGTGTATGGGATGAGAATGTGGTCAAGTTTCATTCTTTTGCATAAGGCTGTCCAATTTTCCCAGCACCATTTATTGAAGAGACTGTCTTTTTTCCACCGGATGTTTTTTCCTGCTTTATCAAAGAATAGTTGCCCAAAGAGCCAAGGGTCCGTTTCTGGGTTCTCTATTCTGTCCCATTGGTCTATGTGTCTGTTTTTGTGCCAGTACCATGCTGTCTTTGTGATCACAGCTTTGTAGTACAGCTTGGAATCCGGCATTGTGATTCCCCCGGCTTTGTTTTTCCATTTCAACAATTCCTTGGCGATTTGGGGCCTTTTCTGGTTCCATACAAATTTAAGGACTATTTGTTCCAGTTCTTTGAAAAATGTCCTCGGTATTTTGATCGGGATAGCATTGAAAGTGTAGATTGCTCTGGGTAGCATAGACATTTTAACTATGTTAATTCTTCCAATCCATGAGCATGGATATTTTTCCATCTTTTTGTGTCTTCCTCAATGTCCTTCAAGAGTGATTTGTAGTTTCTAGAAATTAGATCCTTTACGTCTCTGGTTAAGTTAATTCCAAGGTAATGTATGGTTTTTGGTGCTATTGTAAATGGGATGGATTCCCTAATTTCTCTTTCTTCAGTCTCATTATTCGTGTATAGAAATGTGACTGATTTCTGAGCATAGATTTTGTATACCGCCACATTACTGAATTGCTCTATAACTTCTAATAGTTTGGGAGTGGCCTCTTTTGGGTTTTCCATATAGAGTATCATGTCATCTGTGAAGAGAGACATTTTGACTTCTTCTTTGCCAATTTGGATACCTTGATCCCTTTTTGTTGTCTGATTGTTGTTGCAAGGACTATGTTGAATAATAGTGGTGAGAGTGGGCATCCTTGTCGTGTTTCTGATCTTATTGGAAAGGCTTCCAGCTTTTCCCCATGGAGAATGATATTTGCTGTAGGCTTTTCATAGATGGTTTTTATGAGATAGAGGAATGTACCCTCTATCCCTACACTCTGAAGAGTTTTAATCAGGAAAGGATGCTGTATTTTGTCAAATGATTTTTCTGCATCTATTG
This sequence comes from Ursus maritimus, assembly GCF_017311325.1. Taxonomy (NCBI): domain Eukaryota; kingdom Metazoa; phylum Chordata; class Mammalia; order Carnivora; family Ursidae; genus Ursus; species Ursus maritimus. The sequence goes on from NW_024426774.1 coordinate 83,760,881, forward strand.
AAGGAATCATATGATTTTTGAATTTTTCTTTCTGGATAAAATCTAAGACACCGATCAATTTGCGAATGTTGAACCACCCTTACATCCCAGGGATGAATCCCACTTGGTCATGATGGATAATCCTTTTAATGTACTGTTGGATTCTATTAGCCAGGATCTTGTTGAGGATTTTGGCGTCCATGTTCATTAGGGAAATCGGTCTGTAATTCTCCTTTTTCATGGGGTCTTTGCCTGGTTTGGGGATCAAGGTAATATTGGCCTCATAGAATGAGTTTGGTAGCTTTCCTTCTATTTCTATTTTTTGAAATAGCTTTAGGAGAATAGGTATTATTTCTTCTTTGAATGTTTGGTAGAATTCCCCAGGAAAACCGTCCGGGCCTGGAGTTTTGTTATTTGGAAGGTTGTTTATCACTGACTCAATGTCTTCATAATTAATTGGCCTGTTTAAGGAATCAATTTCTTCCGGTTTCAATCTTGGTAGTTTATAGGTTTCCAGGAAGGATTCCATCTCTTCCAGATTGCTTAGTTTATTGGCATATAGCTGTTGATAAAAATTTCTAATAATCCTTCCAATTTCAATGGTGTTCGTCGTGACCTCTCCTTTTTCATTCATAATTTTAATAATCTGGGTCCTTTCTCTTTTCTTTTGGATAAGTCTTGCCAGTGGTCTGTCAATTTTATTGATTCTCTCAAAGAACCAGCTTCTAGTCCTGTTGATCTGCTCTACTGTACTTCTGGTTTCTGCTTGATTGATTTCAGCTCTAATTTTGGTCAACTGCTTCCTCGTGCGTGGATTAGGCCTGTCCCTCTGTTGCTGTTCCAGCTTCTTGAGGTGAGAATATAAAAACTGCATTTTAGATTTTTCTATTCTTTTGAGTGAGGCTTGGATGGCTATGTATTTCCCCCTTAGGACTGCCTTTGCAGTATCCCATAGGTTTTGGACTGTTGTATTTTCATTCTCATTGGTCTCCATAAATTGTTTAATTTGATTTTTGATTTCCTGGTTTATCGAGTCATTCCTGAGCAGGATGGTTCTTAGTCTCCAAGTGTTTGAGTTTCTTCCAAATTTTTCCTTGTGGTTGAGTTCCAATTTCAGAGCGTTGTGGTCTGAGAATATGCAGGGGATAATTTCAATCTTTTGGTATCGGTTGAGACCTGTTTTGTGTCCCAGAACATGGTCTATTCTTGAGAATGTTCCATGGGCATTAGAATAGAATGAGTATTCTTTGGTTCTGGGGTGTAGTGTTCTATATATATCTATGAGGTCCAACTCGTCGAGTATGGCATTCAAAGCCTTTGATTCTTTGCTTAGTTTTTGCCAGGGTGTTCTGTCTATTTCTGATAGTGGAGTGTTGAGGTCCCCTACTATTAATGTATTTTTATTTATATGTCTCTTTATTCTGGTTAAGAGTTGGCTTGTGTATCTTGCTGCTCCCCTGTTGGGGGCATATATATTTATAATTGTCATATCCACTTGTTGAATACTTCCCTTAAGAATAATATAGTGCCCTTCTGCGTCTCTAACTATAGTCTGTAGTTTAAAATCCAATTTATCTGATATGAGAATTGCTACCCCAGCTTTCTTTTGAGGTCCATTTGCGTGAAAGATGGTACTCCATCCCCTTACTCTCAGTCTGAATGCATCTTTGGGTTCGAAATGAGTCTCTTGTAGACAGCAAATGGATGGGTCATGTCTTTTTATCCAATCTGCAACCCTGTGGTATTTTATGGGAGCATTTAGGCCATTTACATTGAGACTGATTATTGAGTGATATGATTTTAATGATGTCATGTTACTTGTAAAGTGTTTGTTTCTATCAGTTGTGACTTTCTGTTCTGTATCACTCTTGGGGCCTTTCTACCTTTATAGAACCCCCCTTAATATCTCATGTAGGGCTGGTTTCGTGGTTACAAAATTGGTCAATGTCTGGCAATTCTGGAAGGTCTTTATCTCTCCATCAATTCTGAATGACAGCCTTGTTGGTAAAGGATCCTTGGTTGCATGTTTTTCTCTGAAAGAGCTCAAACAATGCCCCCCCCAAACCTTTCTCTCATTCCAGGTCTGTGTAGACAGGTTGACGTAATTCTGATAGCTTTGCCTTGGTACATGAGAAATTTCTTTGCCCTGGCCACTTTCAATACTGTATCCTTGGATCTAATATTTGCGAAATGCTCTATGACATGACATGGTGTAGGTTTGTCATGTTTAGCTTGGGAGGGGTCCTCTGCCTCTTGGACATGAATGTTTGTTTCCCTTGCTAGATTAGGGAAGTTTTCAGCTACAATTTGTTCAAATATCTCTTCTGGACCTCTGTTTTTCTCCACCCCCTTGGGGATGCCGATGATTCTGACATTGGAATGTTTCATTGAGTCAGTAATCTCCCGTAACCTACATTCATGAGCGTGTTTTTTTCAGGTCCAGATTCTATTTTAGTTTTCTCTTCTACTAACCCATCCTCCAATTCGCTGATACGTTCTTCTGCCTCATTCACCCTGGCCGTCAGAGCCTCTAGTTTTGACTGCATTTGGCTCATAGAATTTTTAATTTCTGCCAGATTTGCTCTCATTTCCACCCTTAGAGATTCTCATTAACATTTTCGTTAATACTTTTTTCAAGTCTACACATCATCTTGACCATTGTTACTCTGAATTCCACTTCTGATAATTTGGTTATATCCATATCCGTTAGTTCCGTGGCAAAGACCACAGAGTCATTGTCTTTTCTTTGCTGAGGGGTACTTCTCCTTCTCGTCATTCTGATGAGGAGAGGTTGCGGGGTTGTCCAGAGCCCAAATTATTGACCGGGACCCAGGCAGTGCGCACTTGTTTTATAGGGATCTTAGGGACGTGGGCTTCTTGATTTTTCAGCCTGCCTTCTGGGGGAGGTGCCTGCCGTGCCAATACTCAGGCAACCCTCTTTGGGTAGAGTCTCCGTGTCCCCTGGGAGGGGGGATGGGGTGGGCACACTGTGAGCCGGTATTTCCAGGCTTTTGTTCTCTGGCGGCTTTCCCTGGTGGTTTGCTGTGCCTCTTTTGAGAGTCAGAGCAGTAGTGGCCGAATCTCAGCCTCTGTCTCAGAACAGAGGGATCACAGCCCGTTCTCCACTGATGTTCTGGCCACTTTAACTCTGTTACTGTTGGTGCTGCTCAACCCTGCAGCGTCCTGGGATGTGCACCCCACACCTGGCATGCCAGTCCTCACTTCCAGGGCCGGCGTATCTCTGTCCTTTGTGTTTCTAACACCGCCAGCTGCCAGCCACCCCCGTGCGCTCCCAGAGCTTCCAGTCTCAGTCTGTTTCCAGTAGCACACCGGAGCTCTGTTTCAGTCTGGTGGCGCACGTTCCCCAGCTCACGGTCTCAGTCTGCTCTCTTGCAGGTGCCAGTCTGAGAGTCCGCCCGCTCCCCCGTGTAGGTGGCTACCACTTCCCAGCACCCAAACACGGCGGCTCCCTCCCCCTTCCATTTATCTTCCGATATATGTGTGCGGTTTCGTGGCTCCCCGCTTCATACCTCAATACTCAGATGTTCATTTATAGAGATCCAGGTGTATCTTCCTGTGTCTCAGGCTGATTCCGTGGATGTTCAGGCTGGTCTGGTACCTATCCAACTTGACTCAGGAGACTGGCTGAAAAAGGGGTCCCCTACTCCTCCACCATCTTAACTCCCTCTCCCTACTATAAAATCTGTCCTAGATAATCAAAATACTCCAGGAGCTAAAACATCACCAAGCATTTCTATAGGGTTTGATGACAAGTGAGAAAGATCTGTCCAGACAGACCCATGAAAAATCATTATTATATTAAACTCAGTATCTTTCATATGTCACCCGCAGACACTATTTGGGGAAGAAACTGACAGCTCTATGTAACATGATTTAAGTATTCCAGGGATTTTGGTTTTGCCATGAAACATAAATTTCTTGGCACTTTCATGGTAGTTTTTTATGTTGTAATATTTTCCGAGAAAAATAACAAAACAGACCAGACAATAATATATCATACATAAACGCGCGCACACACACACACACACACACTTACTTCCTGCTGTTTCTAGTGTATTTATATTTATGTGTTAGAAGAGCTCATAGCCCATTATTGCACCCAGATAATAATGCTGAAACCATGAATATACTTGTATCTTTGTAATAAATCACAAGAGAAGAGCTGCTCTTTTAATAGTGATACTTCAAAATGAAAAAATAAATACATATTTTTTCCTGAGGAAAAAAATATAAGTGCGTGTGTATGTGTATATCACCCTGTATTGGTTATTATCAAAATATCCTTGTTTTTCTCTTCTTTTTGTATGTTTCCTTATACTCAGGTTTTTCTTACATGCATGACTTGCTGTTCAGAAATATACACAATCATGTTAGAAACATGATAAGCCAACATAATAGCAGTGGTTCTCAAACTTAATCATCCACTAGAATGTCTTGGGGGAAAAGGTTGTTTCAATACAGATTCCTACATCTTAGGCCAAAAGATTCTGATTCAGCGGGTCTGAGGTCAAACATGAGAATTTGCATTTCTAACCAGTTTCCAAGTAATGCTGATGCTGCTGATCAAGGTACCACAACTTGAGAACCAGTGATGTAGAATGATCACCAACCTTACTTGGAGTCGTGGAATCAGGGTCCTATCTCAGCTTTCTTCTGTGACCCAAGGCACAGTGTTTAATATCCATGGATCACAGTTTCTTGATAGTGAAATGATGAGTTTGTACTAAATGAACATCAATATCTCTCCAACACCAACGATCCATGAATTCATGCTTTCACTGTGCCTCTGACCCGGGGAAGTTTCCACACCCTCTTGGGAAACTGCTCCTCCATCATGCTTGGGAGTTTTTTTTCTTCAGGTCAGTCTCCAGCAGTGGTTTGCAAAGGTTTTCAGAAGGAACAAGAGCAATTAAATAAATTTATTTCTATTTCTTATTTCTAACAAGTAAAATGTTTTGCAACTCTCTGACTCCTCTTCATATGCTTAGCAGAAAGAGGATATACTTCAGGCTTTGGTTTCAAATGGCCAGCCCTTCTATTAACAATCAGAAGAAATATCCTAAAGATCCCCTTCTCTGTGTTGAGAGATGTTTGTTTTGGGAGTAACAGACAAGCACTTTTGTGCAGCAGCAAACCAGCTCAAGGAAGGTGTTCAATTTTAGAGTCTCCATCTTCTCATACTTCATTGATTGCACATCCAGAGGGCACTCATGACTCTCCTGCATTGCCCAGTACAGCTGCACCCTATGCAGTCATAAATTACAAGGTTACCTATAATAAGCAATCTAATCAAATCCAGTAGTTCTGCTAAAGCATTTTTAGATAAGAATTTGTCATATAGAATCCCCCAACAGTCTCCCTGGAATCATCCAGCTAGGAAATCCCATCAATGTGTAACAGAGATCTGTCTGTGGTGAAAAATAGCTTACTGAGATGGTCAGGGACCTTGGGAACAAGCCCCTGTGCACCCAAGGGCACTCCCTAATGGCTGCTACAGGTATTCTTGCAGAGCAGAGCACAGACCAAGGAGCAAACCCAGATCAGTTCAAACTTATGGGAGACAGGATGGTGCAGACTTTGGCCTTTCACAGGATTTCACCTCATTTTAACGCTGAAACACACACCCAGAGGTGGAGACCTAACATGCAAATGAGACATATGAGGTATGAAGAAGCATGTTCTGTCAACTGCACCTGCGCACCTACTTCTCTGGGACTCCCTGCCACTGCATGCTTAAGCATCTTTCCTTTCCTCCCTTGGCCCTTTAAAACTTTAAAACTCCCTTGGCCACTAAAAACTTTAAAACTCCCTGGCTATTGTCCCGGGATCCAGTCTGATACCTTTGTTGTGACTGCGTCACCATTCAGCTGCAGCTGTTATTAGCCCAATAAAGCCTTGCCTGTGCCTTTAAATTTGGGCTCCAGCCTCATTTTTGTCATTGCTGGGTCCAGGCACCCAAGTTCAATAACACTATGAGAATGGAGAGAGTGAGTTCCAGACCACTGCCGATCCTTTCCCACTACTTCACACCATATGCAAAAATCAATTCCAGATGAATTGTAGATCTAAATGTGAAAAATAAAACAGAGACCTTTAGAAGACCTAGGCAAAGATTTCTCATCCAAGACACAAAAAAACCCTACTAATTATAAAAGCAAAATTAATAAATTAGTTTGCATTAAAATTATTAAGTTCCATTCATCTGAAAAGACACTGTTAAGACAATAGAAAAGCAAGCCACAGGGTGGGGAACAATATGGGCAATACCCACCTACAACAAAAGATGTTATATCCAGAATATATACATATAAATTTTAAAGATTTTATTTATTTATTCGACAGAGATAGAGACAGCCAGCAAGAGAGGGAACACAAGCAGGGGGAGTGGGAGAGGAAGAAGCAGGCTCATAGCAGAGGAGCCTGATGTGGAGCTCGATCCCACAACGCCGGGATCACGCCCTGAGCCGAAGGCAGACGCTCAACCGCTGTGCCACCCAGGTGCCCCATATCCAGAATATATTTTTACTTTTATTTTTTAAAAGATTTTATTTATTTGTGAGAGAAAGCAGGGAGAGGGGTAGAGTGGGAGGGAGAGGGATAGGAAGACTCACAGGTGAGGCACCCAGGTGTCCCCAGAATATATATTTTTTTAATGAGCTCTTGTAATTCAATAAGAAAAAGAGAAACTTTTTTATAAGCCAAAAGAAGGGGGGAGAAAAACCTTAAACAGTGGCAACAGGATTGAAAGGATGTGACTTGAAGGAACGGAGGTGGACTTCTGAAATCCTAGTAATATTCTGTTTCTTGATCTGTATGTCAGTTACACAGAGGTATTCACTTTGAAATCCACTGAACTGTACCCTTTTCTTTTAATAATTCCATAAAAATTTATGAAAGAATGCAAACACTGAATTTTAATGTATTTAGATGAGGCCTGTACTGTCTAGACCACTGTGATCCCCACCTTTGTTGTCTTGCCCTGGAGCTGCCTCACAGTTAACTCCTGGTCCCTAAGGCATTTAAATTTGAGTCGTTGGGTAAGTTAGCTAAGGTTTCCTGGCCTTTTCTCATGCCCTCATCCTTCCATTCTGTATATTATTTTCACATTAGGTCAACTTCTTAAAAACAAACAAACCAAAAGTACTTTTTTCATCTCTGGGTGGACAAAGCTATGAAATAGGACATGGTCATCCTGTTAGGTGAAGCTTTGATTTAAATTTTGAGAGAAGTTATTTACATAAAAAAACAACCCATTGTGCATATTCTTCTATTACATGATACTGGAGAGAAGTGCTTAAAATACAGTCCAAAGTTTCTCAAGTCACCAGGTGGTTCCTGGAATCCATGTGCATATTCACATTCATTTAACAGTTTCAAAAGACAAGATGAAAACAGAAGCAGACATGTCCTTGGTTGGCTAAGCAGACACCAACATCTGAAGTACTAGCACAATGAGTTCTCAGAGTGAGCATCCAACTCCATTTGAATGTTCCACATATGATCTGGGACTTGGTGGCTCATGTATGTCAAGCTTGCACTCTGCAAAAGGCGTCTGGACATCTACCTATAACTGAGCATGTGTCTCTACCTGGACTGTAGAGGATCCTGCCCTTAACATTTCAGGGTCTTGGGTAAGAGTACAAATGGAGACTCCTGTAACAAAAGTCTAAATATTTCAAAATTATACATCAGACATGCCTAGCCACATTTCTACACAGGTTTACACAGCCTGGATCCTGAGGATTGTCCTTGTGACCTAGAGACCAAAGGAGCTATGTTCTCCTTCTGCTGCCTGAGAAGTTGGGGGTAGAGGTGGGAGGGGATTAGCTGGCGTGGGATGTATGAGAAGCCACCCCAGGACCAGGACTCAGGTGATGACTGGACCAGCCAGGCTTGAGGACTAACAACCTGGTGAACCTCCCCCAGGAACCAGCTAGTACATTTCCCTTCATCATGTCTCATTTTTCAGACAAGGAATTTCCAGGCAGTTCTAAGTGCCTCCCAAAACCATACCACATAATTTAATCCTGTTAACAGAATAAAGGAGAAAAGTATGATTATCCCTGTAGCTGCATATAAATAATGTGATGAAATTCTAATTCACAGTTTAAAATAAAAATATTTCTTAGGAATAAAAGGGAACTTGGTAACTTTATAAAGGATAACTACCAAAAATTAGTGGCAAGCAGCATTCATAAAAGGAAAAGTTTATATTTATTTATTTTTTTGAAAAGTTTGTATTTAAAAATTAGTAATCAAAAACTTCCCAAGAAAGGAAAGTTCAGGATTCACTGGTGAATTCTACCAAATATTCAAAGGGGTAATCCCAATCCTCCTCAAATTTTTTTCAAAAAAATATAGAAGAGGGGGGAACATTCTCAAACTCATTTTAGAAGGCCAGCACTACCCTGATTCCAAAGCCAGAGAGGGACATTATCAGAATAGAAAACAACAGACCAAAATCCCTAATAAATATAGAAGCAAAAATTCTCAATAAATTACTAGCAAATCAAATTCAGCAGCACACTTAGAAGATTATACAACATGTTCAAGTGGGATTTATCCCTGGGATGCAAAGATGGCTTAATATATGCAAATCAATCAAAGTGATATGCTACATTAATAAAATTAAAAAAATCATATCATCATCTCAGTAGGTGCAGAAAAGGCATTTGACAATATCTAACATCCGTTCATGACAAAAACTCTTAACAAATTAGGTATAGAAGGAATGCACCTCAACATAATAAAGGTCATAAATGGTGAGCCCACAGCTAACATAATCTATGGTGAAAGATTGAAAACTCTTCTTCTAAGATCAGGAACAAGACAAGGGTGCCCACTCTCACCACTTTTTTTCAACATAGGACTGGAAGTCCTCACCTAAACAATCAGGCAAGAAAAGGAAATAAAATGCAGTAGAATTGGAAAGAAATAAATAGTATCTATTTGTAGATTATATGACTTCATATATACAGAATTCTAAAGATTCCACCATTAAATGGTTATTACTTTTTTTTTTTTTTAAGATTTTATTTATTTATTCGACAGAGATAGAGACAGCCAGCGAGAGAGGGAACACAAGCAGGGGGAGTGGGAGAGGAAGAAGCAGGCTCATAGCGGAGGAGCCTGATGTGGGGCTCGATCCCATAACACCGGGATCACGCCCTGAGCCGAAGGCAGGCGCTTAACCGCTGTGCCACCCAGGCGCCCCTAAATGGTTATTACTAATCAGCTAATTCAATAAAGTTGCAAGACACAAAATTAACCTAAAAAATTCAGTAGTATACACTATACACCAATAATAAATTACCAGAAAAATAATTTTTTAATGATTCCATTTACAATACCATTGAAAACAATACTTAGGAATAAATTTAAGGAGGTGAAATACCTCTATACTGAAAACTACAATACATTGATGAAATAAATCAAAGAAGACACAAATAAATGGAAAGGTACTCATACTCATGGATTAGAAGAATTAATATTGTTAAAATTTCCATACTATTCAACAGCATCTGTAGATTTGATGCAATCGCTATCAAGATTCCAGTGATATTTTTTATAGAAAAGAATAAACAATCCTAAAATTTGTATGGAACTACAAACAACCCTGAATAGTCAAAGCAATCCTGGGAAAGAACAAAATGGGAAGCATCACATTCCCTGACTTCAAGCTATATTACAAAGTAGTAGTAGTTAAAACAGTATGGTATTGGCATAAAAACAGACACATAGTTCAATGATGACATGGGAGCCCAGAATACACAATGAAGAAAAGACAGTCTCTTCAATAAATGGTGCCAGGATAATGAGATATTTACTTGTAAAGGAATGAAATTAGACCCCTGTGTTTTGCCACTCATAAAAATTAACTTCAAATGGGTTAAAGACCTAAATGTAAGACCACAGATGTAGAACTCTCCAAAGAAAACAAGGAAAAAAGCTCCTTGACATGAGTATTGGCAATGATTTATAGAATATGATACCTAAAGCTCAAGCAACAAAATCAAAAATAAATAAGTGGGACTACATCAAACTGAAATCTTCTACACAGCAGAAAGATACAATCTACAAAATGAAAAAAACAACCTACAGAATGGAAAAAATATTCACAAACCATGTGTCTAATAAGGGTTTAATATCCAAAATCTGCAAAGAACGTCTACAACTCAATAGCAAAAATAATAGCAAATCATCATCATCATCATCATCATCATCATCATCATCATCATCCAATTAAAATGGGCAAAGAACCTCAATAGACATTTTTCCAAAGATTTATAGATGGCCAACAGGTACATGAAATGATGATGCTCAGTATGGCTAATTATCAGGGAAATGCAAATCAAATGAGATATCACCTTAGACCTATCAGAATGGCTATCATCAAAAAGACAAGGAAAGAAAAAAGACAAGAGAACAAATCCTGGTGACGATGTGGAGAAAAGGGAACGTTTGTTGGTGGGAATGTGAATTGGTGCAAGCACTGTGAAAAACAGTATGGAGATTCCTCAAAAAATTAAAAACAGAACTACCATATGATCCAGCAATTCCACTTCTAGAAATATATTCAAAATGTTATCTGCACCCCCATGTTCTTAGGAGCATTACTGACAACAGCCAAGACATGGAAACAACCTAAGTATCCATCAACAGATGAATGGATAAAGAAGATATGGTCTATATATTCACAGAATAGTATTCAGTCATATAAGAAAATTCTGCCATTTTTGACATCATGGGTGGACTTTGAAGGCATTATGCTAAGTGAAATAAGTCAGACAGGAAAGACAAACACTTTATGATCTTGCTTATATGTGGAATCTAAACACAAACAAACAAACTCTTAGAAAAAGAGATCAGGTTTGTGGTTACCAGGGGGAAGGGGGATGTAAGTTGCATGAGGTGGTCAAAAGGTATAAACTTCCTGTTAAAAATAAACAAGTCTGGGCATGTAATGGACAACACGATGACTACAGTTAGCACCGCTGTATGGTATATACGAAAATTGTTAAGAGAATAAATCTGAAGAGTTCTCATCACCAGGAAAAAAGGCATTTTTTTGTATCTACAAGATGATACATGTTAACTGAACATGTGATCATTTCATAATATATTTAAATTAAATCATTATGCTGAACTCCTTAAACTTATACAGTACTGAATGGCAACTACAGCTCAATAAAAACTATTTATAAGAAGACAATATTAGGGGCATCTGGGTGGCTCAGTTGGTGGGGTATCTGACTCTTTGATTTTGGCTCAGGTCGTGATCTCAGAGTCACCCTGCGTCAGGCTTGGCACTCATCATGGAGTCTGCTTAAGATTCTCCCTCCCTCTCCCTCTGCCAACCCCCACTTCCATCTCTCTCTCTCTCTCAAAAAAAAAAAAAAAGCCAACATTAATATCTAGGGTTAGAAATTACAATAGTGGCCCTCCTTGATAGCAGGGCAGCAGAAAAGAGTTGTGCCAAGACGGGAACATGAAGGCAAGATACTTTTCTGTTTGTATGATATCCTTCTATTAAAAGTCTTTTTAAAAATTAGTAACAAACATGTAATAATTTTCCAGGAAATATGTTTTAAATGAAAAACTTGTAGAAAGGTGGCAAAAATGTACAATTTTTATCCTAGAAATAAAATATAATGCCAGTTGTTCTGTTTTTCACTCTAATAAAGGAAGCTCTGACTTGAAGGGAGGCAGAATGGGTTTTATCTGAGCCACACAGACTAGGTGCCAGCTGAGCCACAGTCTCCTAATCCCAAATCCACATTCCTGGGAAAGACTCTGACTGGTTCACCTTTAACAAGGTGCCTCTGGCCAGGGAACAGGACCTTGTTTTATAATCACTGCTGCTCCTTCTGGAAACATGTGAGAAACAGAGGCAAAGCTCCCCCCAGAAGACAGCGGGACTTCGTGGCTATAGAGTCAACATCATTTAACTTGGTGAACTTGATTTCTTTATTAATTGACTTAAGTGATTATGTTAAAACTATTCAATATAGGGACACCTGGGTGGCTCAGTGGGTTCAGTGTCCAACTCTTGATTTCGGCTCAGGTCATGATCTCAGGGTTGTGGGATTGAGCCCCGTGGTGGGCTCTGCGCTGGGTGTGGAGCCTGCTTGTGATTCTTTCTCTCCTCCTTCCCCCCACCCCCAGCCACTTGGATGTGCTCTCTCTATTCCTCTAAAAACAAACAAACAAACAATTTGATATATTTGAAGCACAGTGCACTCTTCCCCAGTATATGGAAAAATGAGGGTATATTGTAGTACTAACACCAAATGCCAAGCAGCCAGACTGATTCCAGAACAGTACAGCCGATTCTATTTTTTTCTTCATTTCCTCTCTTAGCTGGGTTTCTCAAAAAGCTGAGCCTAAAGTAGACAGCTTCTGAACTATTATCTTTTTAAAAGTATAACCCCATGCAGCAGAAGTGACGGATAAGGTCAATGAAGCCAGGAGGGCAGGAGAGCCAACACAAAGACAACTTACTCATCTAGCTCTTGCTAAATGTGACTGATTGCTTAATCCATGAAAACACCTCCAAAAAATCCATAGAGACAGCATGCCAGAATTTTCCCCCGGAAAAGGCAAAGGAGGAATAATTTATCCACTGGTTCCCCACTCTTATTTGTCAGAGTTTCATCTCTTAGAACTTTCCTATTTCTGGACTGCACATACCTGGGCATGGATAGGAAGGCCTTGAGACAGGAGGCAGTGATGTGCAGTGTGGGCAGGAGGTGAGGGACTGCTACTTGGCATCTGCAGAAGGACCAGCAGAGCCAGTCAGAGCTAGAACCAGAGGCTGGGGGAGGCCAAGAGGGTCTGAGGAGGATAAGGGGAATCTGACACAAGGCCGTCAGCCAAGTTTAGAAAAACACCATTTTTCCTGTAACTATTGAAGGCCAACTCTAGGAAAACTTTGTCAGTGCCACTGTGACATCTTATCCTCAGAAACATATTACCACATCACTCTGTGCTCATCGCAAGGTTTGAACAGGTCCTCAGTTGGGCATTCTTTTGTCAGTGTGTGGAAAATGCTTTAATTTAAAAAAAATTCATGTCTCCCTCTTGTGTCCAAAGTGCGATTTCACAGTTCTGCGGGGTATTAGATGAGAAAAGCAAATTCAGATGGCAACATATTCTTTAATCTTCTAGAGAAAAATGTTTTAAGTTGTTATGTGATAATGTGTTGTTTAATGGATGGCAGGGTTCAGGAAATATTTTCAGTAAAGAACAGATGGTGATGGGTATTAAGGAGGGCACATATTGCATGGTGCACTGGGTGTTATATGCAAGTAATGAATCATGGAACATTGCATCAAGAACTGGGAATGTACTGTATGGTGACTAATATAACAAAATAAATATTATTTAAAAAAAGAACAGATGGTAAATATTTTGGTTATTACAGAGAACATACAGTCTCTGTTAAGTATCTTCCTTTTTTGTTTTGTTTTGTTGTTTGTTTTGACAACGATTTAAAAAACCTTCCTGGTTTATTGACCATACAGACACAGACAAGACTCAGGTTATAGTTGTTGGTCCCCAGAAAAGATACCACCTATTATCTAAAGATTCGTTATTTTTTTTAATTCTTATATCTATTTATAATTAGTATTAATTAATTTATTCACTGTGTATATGTAGGGATATATATGCGCCTATAACATTGATATAGTTTGTCTTTAAAGGTAAATACTTATAATGTCAAGTGCTTTTCAAATATTAGTTTATGTTTATGCTTAGTTTAACATTCTGAAGAAGAATCATGGCATTTTGGTGGGTTCCTAAAATTAAGAGGAGCATCTTTCTCAATGCAGAAATACTTAGTACACTATCCCTAAAAGAGGGTCTGTTAGCTTCCAGTCAAAATGTTACTTTCTTTTAGGACTTCCTGCCTAATAGCCAGATCACTCTAATCATTTAAATATCTGAATTGGATGTAGTTTGCTGGTTTATTTAAAATTTCGATCTGCATGTGAAATTCTGCTCTTCAGATATACTCAAGCCTGTTCACTTCATCCTCCATGTTATGGTTCTTAAAATATTTGAAGATATTATGTTCCCCAACCTGACCCCCTTCATCGGAGATTTTGAGACACCATAAGCAATCCCGTTGCAGGCCCGGTCTATAAATTTGCTGTTGTTCAGGCATAGTGCCAGCTTTTACTAATTATTGGCCTTGTTACTTTGGACAAGACCCTTGAGTCCCCTGAACTATAGAAAAGCAAAATGGTACAGGGGCTGAGTCCAGGCATTGCAATGACAGGATCTGGATTTAAATTCCAACCCCACCCCTTATTAGTGGCAAATTACTGAACACCACTCTGCCTCTAAACTTTCTTCACCAATTAAATGTATGCAAGAATAACTCAACAGCACCAAGACTTCTTGAGAAGCTTATCAGACATAACACACGTAAAATGTTTATCCAGTGACTGCAATATGAAAACACTCATAATGACTTACTATCAAACATTTTCTTTTATCAATAATTATTTATACACAAAATTTTAGTGACCGATTATTCATTTAACAATTCCTAACAATGAAATAATTTTGCAGTTTGCCATTTTAATTTAACAATGCAGTAAATACTTTGTACATGAGCCTTTGTCTCTAAGTGAATTAAGGTTTGTTTCCAGATATGTAACTACTGGTTCAAGAAGCTTAAACTCATTAAGTCTCATGCTGCTCAATTGTTTTCAAAAATATTATACCAATCCCCCCCCCGCAATCAGCAATAGGTGAGTTATGACCATTTAACTGCAACTTCAGCAGTACTCAGTTGCTCATTTCTTAGGTATTTGCCAATATTTAGGAGGCTATAATTCTTTTCTGATAGCAAATAACTCAATTTTCTTGCAGCAATTTAAGGTAAATAAGGAAAATTACACACACACACACACATATTATACACATATGTATCTTTGACCACCTGAAATCCCATGTTTCCCATCCTTACTTTACTGTGTGGGCCTATTTGCCTTTAACAAACCTTAAAAATCTGCTGAACTCCCTTTAAGAAATTCTATTCTGGAGCATTTCCTCCATATATTATTTGAATTTCTACAATTCCTGACTTCCTTGGATTAAGGAACTTTTGAAAGTACAGCTACAGGTGGTGTGTATATATTGATAACGCTCTAAGATAATTCTGAAGTGATTTTACCTCTACCCTCCAAAATGGTCTAAATTAAACAAATTCTTATTTAATATATACATATATAGTATTAAATATACACACTACATACACTATATAAAAATATTTAACTATACAAGTTACCAATTAAAGCATTAAAACTCAGGCAGAAATAATTACTAAATATCAGTATACATTGTATGTCCTTAAAAAAAGGATTAAAAGCAGAGCATATTTAAAATTTTTGATTGATTCATAATATACTCTTTGAAAAGGGTAATATTTGACATCATTAGTCCCTAGGGAAATGCAAATCAAAACCACAATGACATACCACTTCACACTCACTAGGATAGCTGTAATTTTTAGAATGGAAAATAACAAGTGTTGGCAAGGATGTGGTGAAACTGGAACCCTTGTACATTGCCGGTGGGAAAGCAAAATGTGCAGTCACTATGGAAAATGGTTTGAGAGTTCTTCAAAGGGTTAAACACAAAATTACCTTATGGTCTAGCAATTCCCCTCCTAGGCATATACCTAAAATAGTTGAAAACAGGTACTCGAACTAATACTTCTTCACAAATGTTTATAGAAAAACTAGTCACTTCAACCAAAAGGTAGAAACAAAACAAATGGCCATCAGTGGGTGAATGAATAAACAAATGTTGCATATACATACAATGGAATCTTTTTCAGCCATAAAAAGGAATTAAGTACTGATACATATTACAGTGTAGATGCACCTCTAAAGCGTTATGTTAAACAAAAGAAGCCAGACACAAAAGGTCACACAGAATTGTATGATTCTATTTATATGAAATACCCCAAATAGTTCAATCTAGAGAGGCAGAAAGCAAATTGGTGGTTACCAGGAGCTGCTGGCAGGAGGGAATGGGGAATGACAGCTTATGTTGGGGGAGGTCATCGAAAAGACATGACCACGGATTGACTGGTGAGCTGGACCTCAGAGCTCCTCATTCCTTCCCCAGTCCTTAGAATGTGGGTTCTGCTTGCCCTCCCCACTCCAAGAGGCTGCTCCAGTACACAGCCTTGAGGTAGCGATGGTTTGGAGAACACTTGCTCAGTGTATGTGACTGAACCCAGTTAAAGTTTCTGTATAAACTTGTAATATTCAATAGGCAGGCAGGTGAAGGGAGCCATTTGTCTTGCCTCTCATGTAAGTTTCCTTTGCTTATTGAAACTGCCATCTACCAACCTGGAGTAACCTGCCTCTTTCTTAGGTCTCTCCCTGCCCTCTGAATATGGGAAGTTGCCAAGGGGGTTGGGATACACCTTAATGGATACAGAGTTTCCTTTTGGGGTGACAAAAATGTTCTGGGCACTAGATGGTAGTTCTGGTCGCACAACAGTGTGGAATGTACAAAATGTCACTGAATTGTTCACCTTAAAATGGTTCATTTTATGTATGTGAATTTCAATTTAAAAATATATTTCAATTTAAAAAATTTTTTTTATTTCTTAAATTTAACCAAGGAGGTGAAAGACCTGTACTGTGAAAACCATAAGACATTGATGAAAGAAATTGAAGATAACACAAACAAAAAGATATACCATGTTCATAACTTTTTAAATTTAATTCAAAAAATTTAAAAATTATAGAGAAAAAATTATATAATATGTCCTATTAAAGGTAAACTTAATTCTCAACAAAACAATATGGTGTCCCTGACACCAGGATCTATATCTTTTCCCCCCATAGTTTGTCCTAAGTTGCTATAATCTTAAACTTATTGAAAAGTTAAAAAAAATAACCCAAAGTCAATCCCACACTTTCATTTTTCAGTGTTCAGTTAATTTACAGTAATAATTGTAAAAAGCACAAAAGGAAGGGCATCCTGAAGCTTGCAGGGTGAGAAAGAAATAACACAAATGACAAAAATTCCAGTTTTATTGAAAAAGAGCATATTCTTTTTCCAGAAATGCATTTCATCAGAAAAATTTACTCAGATACATATTTTTTCCTAAAACTCAATTAGGAATATTTTGGAATATCCAAAACAGGAATATTTTGGATATTTTGGATTTTTATATATATATTCTTATTATTTATTATATAACTATTAAGACTAAAGCTTTAGGAATCCATGGAAAGTAACCAAGTTTTCAATACTGCAGTTGGATCGAAGATGCAGTAAACTAGTAGTTCCCAAAAGCTAATTAATGTAGTCAATGTTGAAGATACAATTTCCATTGTCTTGAGGAAGAGATTCAATTCTATCTTGCTGTCTTAAAGTCTTTCATAATTTAACCCCTTTAGTAAACCATTAACTGAGCAAATATTCATGACAAATATTCAAAAGCAAGTGTTTCCTAATATGTAGACTAAAAAGAAAGCCACGGATGTGGGACAAAGATCCTACTCTTCATTTGACCAAAAAAAAAAAAAAACAGGAAAATGTATTTATTATTTGCCATGATTAAGATATATAATATTCTCAATGTTCAATTAATAAATATCTTTGGAGCTATGTACATATTTGCATCCTGTTCTGCTTCCATGAATTTCTAACGACTGAAAAATGTGTCAGGTGACACCACCTTCACTGGGTCAAATTTTCATGTGATGTTATACCTTTGGAACTAGAAAGAAAGCGTATTTGAAATGGTCTCTTTCTCAATTATTTGTAGATTTCTGCAGATTATAATCATAAATCTATATACTTAACAAAACCATAAATTTGTACATCTTGAAGTATCAAATACATTGACAAAATTTCTAACAAAAATAACATTTTTGTTAAATTAACAAAATTAATGTTGTGTATACAATTTATTTAGTTGAGCAGGATATATTGAGAGAATAATAAAGTATTTCTTATTTTTTATATATATATTCTTATTATTTATTATATAACTATTAAGACTAAAGCTTTAGGAATTCATGGAAAGTAACCAAGTTTTCAATACCGCAGTTGGATCGAAGATGCAGTAAACTAGTAGTCCCCAAGTAGTAGTATTAATGTAGTCAATGTTGAAGATACAATTTCCATTGTCTTGAGGAAGAGATTCAATTCTATCTTGCTGTCTTAAAGTCTTTCATAATTTAACCCCTTTAGTAAACCATTAACTGAGCAAATATTCATGACAAATATTCAAAAGCAAATGTACTGACTCGTAACCTCTCCCAAAAGAAGAAAGAAAAAGCAGGTCTAACAGCACAATTAACTGTTATGTTCCACAGGGCAAAACTTTTTCTCTTTTTTTTAAAGATTTATTTATTATTTTACAGAGAGAGAGTATGGTGGGGGGGTGGGGAGGCAGGGACAGGGGAAGGAAGAGAGAATCTCAAACAGACCCCCCCACTGTGTGGAGCCTGGAGCAGGGCTCAGTCTCAGGATCCTGAGATCATGACCTGAGCCAAAATCCAGAGTCCAGCTTAACTGACTGAACCACCCAGACACCCCAAGAGGAAAGCTTTTTTTTACCTCTTCAACAAACAGGCCTGGGCAAAAATCAACTTTATAATGACAAAATACACAATAAGTATACAGGTCTTAACTTTTGTTTTAACAGTTGCATAATGTTTTTCTCTTTCTCTCTATTAAGTTAACAGGTCAGTATTTTGCAAGTTAAAGCCCTTTTTTTTGTCAATAAGATTAACCTGAGTTGGCTTTTTTAACAACTTACTCGATAATACAAGAAAGAATAGAAATAGGATTTGCAGGCTTTATTGCAAGCTTTGAAGTGCCCCTAAAACAAATGCACATAAAACAGGAGAGGGAACACAGGGAAGAGAATCTATGGGTATCCTGGGCAGGTGATTATGGATTGTAGGAGTCAAATACCACTTCTTGAACTTTGGGGCTCAAAGCCATCAGTTCTGCACTCAAGGTAAAAATAATATTAATCAGCATATATATTATATATTGCTTACTTTATTTCTGGACCCTACTATAAATGTTTTATATATAAGTCACTTAACCCCTAGAACCAGTTTGCCAAAAGTTAGTGTAAACCTTAACAATAGCCCATAACTTGAGAAGAAACTGAAGCACAGAAAGACTAAGAAACCTCCCCAAGATCTTAGTTAATGAATAGAAGAGCAGTCTTTGCACCCAGGGCACTTGGCTTCACAGATGGTGCTCTGACAGGCTTTGATCTACCGCTTTTTAATTAAGAATTAATTTTAGAAAGAGATAAAGATGCCATGACTCTGTGCCAAAAGTATAACTGAAGTGGTTGGGAATGGTATCTAGGAGTCTTACATAATGGAGTACTGATAGATGCAATCATATGAAATTCTAATAACAAACTCTGTACAAATATTTTTTTTAAATATAGGATGCTGGGTAGTAATGTATACAAAGAGTAAAATCAACAATTAGATAAACAGAAATTTAACTAAGAACCAGATGAGGGATACAAGACCTGAAGCTCTGGAGACTATGTTCTACCCTCCTCACCCCCAACGACAGCCATAAGTTTGTCTCAACAAACTCCTGCCCCATGACTCTAACATTCTTTCCCTGGAAACAGATGCACCTGCATATACACATGCACATACACACACATATTGGGAAATGGGGGACCTACGATTTTGGTGGAGGCCCTCAGATTCCTTAAAATGGACCTTCTCCTCAACCAATTTGGGGAAGAAAGAGATGTATGTGTCTTCCACAAGGGACAGAGAGGATGAACTGTAATAGTTGCAAGTTCATGTCCAGGGAGCTGGTCATTGAGGCCCTTTAGTACAATGTGTGAGGCTCCCATCAAAGATTGTCACAGCAATGATTAATGGATCATTGACTTTTATTCACCCATTTGTACCCGCTCATTCACACTCTTACTGGTTGTTTGCAGAAGCCACGTGGGGAAGTAGGGACCACTAAACTTGGTGGTCACCAAGGGCAGCAGAGCACAGCAGAGCTGGGATTGGATTTGTAGCTGGAACAAATATCAGCATCTGGTGGAGGCAGAATAAAGCCAGTGGATGCAAAGTGTTCCTCTGCAACCACCTACCTCAGGACTGTAAGCAATCCCAAGACACTTCCCACTCTCCACAGCCTCCATCTACCTTCAAAAGCTCTGGAGAATCAGGAGTATTCCTTGCCTGTTCCCCACCCACAAGCCATATAAACACATGTGTCCAAGTAGTATTCTTTGTTTCTATAACTGAAGCTCCATCTGGTGTGCACCTGCTGTGCCCTTACACAGTGTCCCCAGGACTTGGTTCTGGGTTCTCCTGACCTGATTTTGACTAAGTCCAATGTGCTGCTTCTTCTGTTCCCTGAATCATCAGTTAATCCTTTCCATCTTTCAAAAGTCTCTCTGGTACCTGCCCACCACGAGGGCATGGGAATATGTGGGGACATTCAACCAACATTAATCATCACACACACACACACACAGAGAGAGAGAGAGAGAGAGAGAGAGAGAGAGAGAATGGCTTAGTGTTTGGGATCTTCAGACTGGGGACTCTAAATAAAGCAATTATTTCACAGAGTAGAAACCCAGGTGAGACATGATCTGGAACACCTGTTCACCTTCAAGTGCATCAGTAAAATCTAACTCTGTTGAAGTCNNNNTTCCCTAGTGGAATGAAAGATGTTTGAAGAATAGTTGTGTTCTACAGTACTATTTTGCTGTGGCAGTAGACTAGGGCTACCACCAGCTATTGAGAGTTTGACATCAGGAGGGTGACAGACCAGGATTCAAATCTCAGCCTTGTCTCTTATTAGGTGAAGGACTTAAGTTCTTCATGTCTCAGATTCAACCTGTAAAACAGGTATCTTTTACATTAGTTGCTTAAGAATTAAAACAAACATTTCTATAAACTGTTTAACACAGATTATGCTATTAATGAATGATACCTATTGCATTGTTAGTATCAATAAGCAAAGCAGCCTGATATGGAAAAGAAATTTCCATTGTTTAGTGAAAACATCCAATCACATGGGTCATGGCAATTGGGACATCTGATAGCAATAAAGGGAGAGCTGACTGTAGAGGCCTCTGAAAGCTCTCAGCAGCCAGCAGGGCTACTGTGAATCACACCATTTCCTTTGCAGCAGCATTAGAAAACTCTTAAAAGAAAGATTGGATAGGGTAAATGCCTACAGAGCACAGCTGCATATTAACTTTGCAGTGTAATTGTACTGAAAGGCTGTTTTTTTAACTCAAGAACAGGTTTCAATGTCACATACATTGTATACATTAAAACAAACTAACAAACCTTGGCTTCTGTTCTGTATAACACCTTCCTGGGGTCCAGCTGGAGGGATGGTTCCAGAGCACTGACTCAGGACAAGACAGAAGGAGTCAAGGCCACCAAGCAGCCCTGGACAAGGGCCAGAAACTAACCTAGCCAAGCTCTTATTCATCAGGGCTTTGCTCCTGGGAGCTCAGGTTCACCCTGCTGGGTTGGCCCATCCTACTGTGCAGTTTTCTGGGCCTTGGAGCACCTTGGGGGGTAAAGCAACCCAGGGGGAAAGCTGTATTCAAAGAGTTTGGGCCTGCCAACAGGTGGATCTGACCCAGGGAAGGACAGGGCTCTACTTGTCAGAACCCAGACGTTCTGAGTCTCTGAGGATCTTCCCCAACTGCAACATTGCAAGTCAGTGCTTTAGGACCCCCTGAGCTTGATGTCTAACACCAACTATAATTTTGATCAGTCATCTATCCTGACACTAACTTTATTTTAAAATCAATAAAACAGTTGTAACACTAGTATCTGTTTTGAATTTCAAACCAAATAAGACAAGAATGCTGGAAAATATAAACTATGAAGCATGATAATTAATATAGCTGCCAAGCACAGGAGGCACCACACATCTCCATGTATTGTCCAAAAGATTACCCATAATTACAGGTGCTTCCCCACACAGGAGCTCAAAAATCCCCACCTCAGCACAGAAAGTGTCCCAGGCAGGTCAGCATCCGCAATCTCACCAGTACTCTAACACTCTGGACTCTACAAAATGTGCAGGCTCCTTGTACCTCCTCCTGACATGGCCTCCATAATGCCCCCCCTTTTCCTCCCTCCTTTTTCTGATGGCCCTGATCAGTGTCCTCTTTGGGCACTTCTCTTCTCCTTACATTTCTTCTTTCTTTATTTCCCAAGGACTACCACCTCCATCACTCCCACTCACCCCTGGGACTTATGAATCAGTGTCCCCAGAGCAAGGCACCTTCCTAACATCCAGAAAATGCCCCCTTTGTGTCCACTTGTTCTGCAGGCTCCTCCACAGTGACATGCCCCCAACCCCAGCCCTCTCACACACCTGAATGCTTCATGGAGCCTCTCCATCCATACCACTGTTTCTCACCTTCTAAACTTGGCTGGCATATGCTTGTTCTCTCTAGCTTGAGAATTATCACCTCCAGCAGACATCCCTCAACTCAGCTCTAACTACCTTGGGATTTTTTCCATCACGTCATGGATATACCTTTCCATACATGTCACTTTTATACAGTGTTGTCAAGTGTTCACTCCACTTTCATCTTAAAGGACAAGGAATAGAATTCAGGAAAAATATATCAAGATATATAGGAAAAAAATATTTCTTTACTTGTGCTAATCCCTCACCAAAACATAGCATTTCCTTCATCTGTTGTGAATATATATTAGAAGTATCTGTGACTTTGTCTTGAACAGAAAGCACAGATTTTTCTTATCCCTTTACAGTTATAAAATATTATTTATGTTCATGACACTAAATGATGGTGATTGTCATAAATCTGCCTCTATATTGTATTTAATAGAGAAGCATTTAGATTGCTATGTTCAGCACATTTGCTTTTAATATTTTTCCAGTTTTATTGAGGTATAATTGACATACAGCAAAATCCTTTGACTTACATATATCTTGAAATGATTACCACAGTGAGTAACACCCATTATCTCATGGATAAGAAAGAAAGAGGAAAGAAAGAAAGAAAGAAAGAAAGAAAGAAAGAAAGAAAGAAAGAAAGAAAGAAGGAAAAGGAAAGAAAAAGAAATATTTTGTCCTTGTGATGAGAACTTTTAGGATTCACTCTTTTTTTATAATAATTTTTTATTATATTATGTTAGTCACCATACAGTACATCCCTAGTTTTTGATGTAAAGTTCCATGATTCATTACTTGCAAATAACACCCAGTGCGCCATGCAATACGTGCCCTCCTTAATACCCATCACCAGCCTATCCCATTCCCCCACCCCCCTCCCCCCTCCACCTCCAGTCCCATCCATGTTGCAGCAAATGTTGAGAAATCGTTCTTTTTGATAGCTGAGTAATATTTCATTGTATATATGGACCACATCTTCTTAATCCAGTCATCTGTTGAAGGGCATCTCAGCTCCTTCCACAATTTAGCTATTGTGGACAATGCTGCTATGAACATTGGGATGCATATGGCCCTTCTCTTCACTACTTCTGTATCTTTGGGTAGGATTCATTCTTTTAACAACTTTCATAAATTCCATACTGCAGTGTTAACTATAGTCACCATGCTGTACATTACATTCCTAGTACATATTTATCTTATAACTGGAAGTTAGTACCTTGTGACCACTTTCACCTAATGCTAAAGGGAGTTCTTTGAGTGTAAGTAAAAGGGTGCTAATTAACATCATAAAAACATAAGAAGGCAGGGTAAAACTCTCTGGTAATAGTAAATATGTAGTCAAAATTAGAATCTGAAATAGTAGTAATAGTAGTGTGTAATTTACCCCCTGTCTCTAGTAATCACAAATCTGATCTCTTTTTCTGAGTTTGGTTGTTGTTCTTTGAGATTCCAAGTATTAGTAAGATCATAGATAATTGTATTTCCCTGTGTGACTTATTTCACTTAGCATAATTCCCTCAAGCACTTCTTGTAAGGCAAGTCTAGTACTGATGAACTCCCTCAGCTATTGTTTGTTCAGGGAAGTCTTTATCTCTCCTTCATTTTGGAAGGACAGCTTGCCTAGTATAGGATTCTTGGTGGACAGTTTGTTTTGGGTTTTTAAAAATATCTTGAATATATGCTCCCATTCTCTCCTGGACTAAAATGTTTCTGTTGAGAAATCTACCAAAACTCTTATGAAAGTTCCCTTATATTTAATTTCTCTCTTTTGCTGCTCTCAAAATTCATTCTTTTTGACTTTTGAGGATTTTCCTCTGATGTGTCCCAGTGTAGCTCTATTTGGATTCAGCCTATTTGGAGTGCTCTGAACTTCATGAATCTAGATGTGCCTTCTCTCCAGGTTTGGGAAGTCTTTAGCCACTATTGCTTTAAATATACATTCTGTCCCTTTCTCTTTCTCTTCTGCTTTTGAAATTCCCATACTGCAGACATCGTTCCTTTCAGTCATGTCCCATAAGGCCAGTAGAGTTTCTTCAATCTTTTTCATTCTTTTTTTTTTTTTTTTTTTGCTCCTCTGACTAGAATTTCAAATGGCCTGTCTTCTAGGTCATTGATTCTTTCTTCTGCATCATTGAATCTGGCTGTTGACACTCTCTATTGAATTCTTCAGTTCACTCATTGTTTTCTCAGCTTTAAGATTCCTTTTTTTTTTAATGGTTTCTATTTCTTTGTGAACTCCTCATTTTTTCATGCATTGTTTTCCTAATTTTGGTTAGTTGTCTTTGTGTTCTGTAATTCACTAAACCTTAAGGGTATAACTCTGAATTCTTTTTCTGGCAGTTCATATATCTACATTTCTTTAGGGTCAGTTATTAGAGCTTTATTAGTTTCCTTTGATATTTCATGTTTGCTTGATTTTTTTTTTTTTTGATCCTCAATTCCTTATATTGGTATCTATGCATTTGAGTAAGTGGTCTTCTCTTCCAGACTTTATAGGTTCACTTTGGCAGAGACTGTTCTTCACCAGTCAGCTCAGCTTGGGGTTCAGGATGTACCACCTTGGGCAGGTGGAATTTGCTATCAGGGCCTATTTTTGGACAAGGCCACTTCCTAAGCTCTGAGATCGAGATGGGTGCTGCTGACTGAGAACTATTGGATAGGACTGCTGGCTGGTTCCCTGCCCAAGCAAGGGCATAAGATGGGCTCTGCAGTTCCCTGTTTTCTCTGCTAAGTTTACTACATGTTGGGGACTGGGTACAACACTCAGCAGTAGGTGGGCTACGAATTAGTGTCTCTGCACTACCAGGGCAGTAGAACAGACGTGAGGGTCAGCAAGCCTCATTGTTTGAGAACCCAAATCAGTCAAGACAGCATTGAATTCTCTAGCCAGACAGGGCCACTGGTTTTGGCTTACTGACAGGGAAAGCCATGAGCTGTGGTCTGTGTTCAAGTGCCATTGTAAGCAGATGTTCAGGAGGACCCAGAGCAAGTGTACTAACTTTAAAATATACAGATTATGACTTCTTGAATGAGAAGGCATAAGTCACCCACACAGAGTCAGCAGGTAGCTCCCTCAGCATCTGAGTTCCCACTTTGGGGAAATGAAAACCCCAGAGGCATTTTTATTGAAGGTGCAGTTCCAGTACATCCTCACAAAGGAAGTAAGGCCACAAGGTTTATTACTCAGAGATCCCAGAAACAAAGGGACATAATGAGCCAGGGAAGGCCAGTCCTCCATCGCAGATCACTACCAAGCAAAAGATCGAGAGGAGGGTAGAAAGCTCTTACTTACAAGGTGGTTGGGGTGGAGGTCACTGACTTTTTGCAGGTTGAATTCTAAGTGTTTTGTATTTTACTTTATTTTATTCTTCTAAGTGTTTATTTGAAAGGTTCCCTGGGAAAAATAAAGCAGGACTTATGGTGGGGATCCTAAACTCAGGTCTTATCTGAATTTCAGACCCTGGATGTGAGCAGGGTTGTTGTACTGTGAAATGCCTGGGCAGCAGGTCAAAGGAGCTGTTTTCTCATCACAGCAGAGCTGTTGGATGGGCTACCTGTATCTTCTGGTTAAGTTCCTTGGCCGGGCAGACTGAAGGCTGTATTCAGCAGCGAGTGAAGCTATGAATTAGTTTCTCTGCCCAAGCAGAGTAGAAGAGCAAGCTGTAAGACCAGTAAGGCTCGCTGTTTGTGGTCTTCACTCAGACTGATCTGTGCCCAAGTTCCCTAGATGAACAGAGTCACTGGGTTTGCTCTGCACATTATCATCCCTGTCTGCCAGATAGTCCATTCAAGCATTGCTAGGCTATGTAGCTTTCCAAGTGTTCTGTTCAGGCTTTGTGGTTGGGAAGGGCTATGAGCTTTACTTAGCAGTGACCAGGGCTATGATTCAACTCCCCTGCCTGGGCAAAAAAGGAGAACCTTCTACTCCTAGCAGTGGCTTTCCTCTAGGACAATCAACTGTTTCTGCCATGCTTGAGCATTGTTGAGCTACATAGCTTCCAGACATTCTTACCAGCCTTTCTGGTTGGATGCAGCCAAGAGGTACTTTCAGTAATGGGCTAGAGGCTATGACTCAGCTCCCTTTCTTATGTGGAGCACACCATGCTCCCAAGCCAGTAAGCCTCTATTTGAAGACCTAAATCAGGCAGACTTGGCCCTAACAGGTTCCCCAGTCATACTGAACCATTGACTTGATTCTGCAGATGAGTAAAGCAGCTGGTTGAGATTATTACTTGGGCTCTGTAGGCATGAATTTGGTCTACCAAGATCTGAGTGCCAGTTGTTGCAAGCCTCTCCCCTCTTCTTCATAACAACAACATTCCAATGATCAAGCTCTGCAGAACCCCCTGCAAGTCCTATTAAGCAAGACCAGAGTAGGGGCTCCCAAGGAGTGACCCACAATGCTGGGGGAGCTGGTTATCCACCCTAGGCTCTTTTTCCCCACTGGAGGAACAACAGGTTCAGGGAATATCTCTCCTCATGATACAGTGCCAGCCTGAAGGAGAGACAATGTGGTCAGCATGTAACATTCCTCTTACCTTTTTGATATAGTCTGTCATGGTCTTTGTGGTGCAGGGGATGTTTCATCACCACCTTCATGTTCTAGGGTTCTCTCAATGGTGTCTTGTCCATGAATAGTTGTTAGTTGTTCTTCTCAGGAGGAAGAGTGAAGTCAGGAGCAATCTATGTTATGGTCTTGGTGACACAGGCAGAATGCTCATGTACACATTTCAACAACTATTTCCAAGGATGGGGACTTGAAGGGTTCTTGCCCCTTGAGTTACTTGCCCAGAGCAAAAATTGTTGGTACATGAAGTCCTAATCACTACTCTGTTTACTAAGCAGAAGTATAGCAATCTAATCTTTCAAAAAATAAAATCCTTAACAGAGATCGGCAAGTAGCACATTCTCTGCCTGTTCTGCAATACATGGCATATAGGAAAGGCATAAAGATGGCAGTGTACCTTTTAGTTTAATGACAATACTTGCAATCTATTACCTTCATCTCTTTCCTGTGAGAAATGGTAAGATAATTATATATAATGGCAGAGGATCATGGGGTTCTTACTCAGATTTCCTATAACAACGTTTTTCCTCACTAATCCTTTTATCATAACAATTCTTTCTTTACTAATTATGTTCTGAGACTTTAACCTAGTGCCTGGTAAAGTGTAGATGCTCAGTAAATAAGTAGATAAATGATAGGAAATAAATCCTTAGGAAAAAGTAAGATTGACTTCTGGTTCCTAGAATTTGACAATCTAGATTATTTCATCAACCACCCACTGCAAATACCTATAAATTCAGGGAAGTTTATAACAAATATCTCTAAAAAATGAATAGCAAAACTCCTGGCTTCCAGTTCTGCCTATAAGGATTTTGGAAGTTGCCACTCTCTCTTAATAAATAGAAACCAGAAAAGACTGTACAACTCTGCTTGGATCATTAAGAGAGGCAAGGACACAGGGAAAATTCCTGCCACAGGGCAGGTAAATACAGGGAGTCACATCTTCTTGGAGCAGAGACTCACAAGCAATAACCACCATGGGAATCAGTGCCAGAGTAGGAAAACCAGAATTGAAACTGACAAATTACTGGAGACTCAGTGTGGACAAGTCTGAGAATTAAAAATTCCAGAAAGACCCAGTCGGGAGGCAAGGTGGGGTACACAGCATTGTGAGATTTACCTTCAGGGGCTCAGACAAGTTCTCACAGTGTAGATCAGAAAAAATCCCCTTGTGCTTTCAGCAGGAAATGTGGAAATGGAAACATTTTGAAATATACCAGAGCGTTCTGTTCCTCTTAATAAGTTCTGCACTGAGGGGAAACTAGCGAACCAGAGCCTAACCTACCTGGGGAAAAGAAATACTCATATCTAGTTCACTCTGGCCTCCAGGCCCTGCCTAAGGTGGGGGAGGAAAACCTGAAAAATGAATAGCTAAGCTCAAAAGATGTGTGTGGGGGGGTATCTGAAATTTCCAATAACACAGAAAATAACAAAATCACAATGGCAAGTATACAAAATGCTTCTAAATCTGCCCCAGTTGGGAGTAGAAGGTGGGGGAGGGTAGAGATTCAGAGTTGCTACTTGTTTTCCTCATCTAGACAAGCATTTCTCCAACTTTAAGATGTGTGGAACTGAAAGAATCTCATTAAAATGTGAGTTCTGATTTAGTAAATGGACCAGGCCAAGATTCTACATTTCCCAACAATATCCCAAGTGGCTCGCTTTGAGGAGCAAGGCTAAAGGCTTGGGTTTTAATCACTATTTAGACAAGGAAGATGAGGCCAGAGACCCAAGCAGTCCAGAGCTCAGAACTGAAACCCCTGTATTGTAACAGAATTCTCCAAAAATGTGCACACTCAGTGGAAGGGTGGGTAGTGGGGGAAAGTCTTGCCAGTGTGAAGAGATGGCAAACTATCTATAAATCCCTTGTTGTGTTTATAACTTCCTTGGTTTCTTGACTTTCTCACTTTTAAATCTGATGTCATTCCTCAATGATTAAGTTCTGAAATTCCTATAAGTGCCCCCTTGATCTCTTCCCTAGTGATAAAATATCTATCAACTATTTTTTGTCTCTCCTAAATGTTCTAAGTTGTTTGCTAATTGAAGATTTTTTTATATCCATCACTTTTTGCCTCTCCCTTTTGTTTAAAGTTAATATCATCAACAATAACGGTTATTCAGCAAATGATAGACAAAGTTTGCTTAACATTTACTATGTGCTGGAATTATATTAATTTCCTTGTATCATTTACTCATTTTTTTACTCATTTTTAGCAATCCTATGAGAAACAATAAATGTTAGTCCCATTTACAGATGAGAAAACTTAGCCTTGGAAAAATATGGAAGACTTCAGTGTCCTGTTACACATGGAAGAAGCTTGGAAATCAACACTCAGGTCATCATAAAAACAAAGCTGAACAAACTGAAAATTTACAACTCTTCTTAGAGTCATCAAAGAACTGAGGTCAGAAGGAAAAGTGCTACATCAAAATTAGACAGACAGGTCAATACAGAGAGTTATAGCTTAATGACAGCAGAGCCTTAAGAGCAGAAACTTCCACTGCAGCTGGGACTAAAGTGGAAAAACTTAAGCAGTAATTGATGAATTGATAGAGGTTCAGTGTGGACAACAGTGACAGTTAAAAGTCCAGGCAGGCCCAGGCTTAGAGAAACACCCCAAACTCATATGAATTTTATCTCCAGGAACCAACCTACCAGGTTTTCACAGTAAAGATTGGAGAAAAATCCACTGTGTTTGCAGCAGAGTGGGGGAAAAGTAAACATTTTGAAATATGCCCAGAGCTCTCTGTTCTCCTTTACAAAAGGCTGCCCTTAAAGGAAACTTTTTCCAGAGTCTGCCCAGGATGGAAAATGGAAAATACCCCACTCCAACCTCTCCATCCATCCACATAGGGGCAGGGAAATCCTTAGCTCCAGCCCCTCTAGCCTTCCTGTCTCCTCTAAGGGAGGAAGGGAGGAGGTTGAGAAGCACTTGTAAAGGTCACAGGAAGTTTAATAAAAAAACTGAGACCTAATCATAGGAATATAGAATGCTTCCTCTCTTCCAAAACAGGTTCCTGTATAAAAACGGGATTACAGCTAAAAGAACTGCAAGCCTCAGACTCAATTCAAGGAGTCTTTAAGGAAATGCAAAGACAACAGAAGAGGACACTAGAGGAAACTGAAGCCTCTGGCAGCTGGAGCTATGGCAAACATTAAACTTAGCCACACTCCTAGCCAGATCAACATAAAACTTCATATTAACATCCTATATACAACAGTTCCTTTTACCTAGTACATCATGTCCAAATTTCAACAGAAAGTTACAAGACGTGCAAAAGAAAAAAACCACAGTCTGAAGAGACAAAGCAAGATTCAGGACCAAATTCAGGTATAGAAAACATTTTGGAATTACCAGACTGAGAATTTAAAATAACTGTGGTTGAGGGGCACCTGGGTGGTTCAGTCAGTTTAGCATCTGACTCTTGATTTCAGCTTAGGTCATGATCTCAGAGTTGTGGGATCAAACCCCACATCGGGCTCTGCATTCATCAGGGAGTCTGCTTGAGATTCTCTCTCTCCCTCTCCCTCTGCACCCCCCACTTGTTCTCTTCTCTCTCTCTCAAATAAATAAACAAAATTTTAAAAAAATAGAATAAATAAAATTAAATAACTGTGGTTGTTATGCAAAAAACCCTAATGGAAAAAGTGGGCAATATACAAGAACAGACGGGAATGTGAGCAGAGAGATGGAAACTCTAAGAAAGAATCTAATGCTAGAAATCCAAAATTAAAGATGGATAGCTAAAAGAAGTCCACCAGACATTTGAACACAGATCTGGCTAACTGTAAAGAAAAAAATCATCAAATGCTAGAGTCTAACCCTCTTTTGAAAGTTTAAGTAAACTGTGCTCCATCTACTGAAGAGATGATACAGTGCAGAGCAACTGAAGGACCCCATTCTTGGTAAGTTTACAGACTGCTGTAACTTAGAATTTATCATTGTAGTCCTTCACTAATTTCGTATTCTAATAACAAAATTTATGCTGAATGCCAGATGCCTTATTTTTCTGTTTCAGATAGCTCAAATCTAACATACAGAAACCAGTCAGATTTGGGATTTATTTTCTTTATGCGTAAAGTGAAAGGTTCAGTTCATTGGTATGGAGGATACCTTTCAGAACCAAAGCCCAGTAACCATAGACTTAGCCCCAGTAGCAAGAGCATCTGTATCTGAGCACTGAGGTCAAACAACTCTCTGGGCATCCAGGAAGAACCTGCTCCACCCTCTCATCAGTACCCTGGTGGAATCAGGTGCCAGCCTCTATCCTGATAACAAGTGAGAAAAAGCTTCCAAGTGAAAAGAAAAATAAAGAAGAAATCCAATTAATAGAACAAAAAGAGGAGGAAGTGAACTGAAGGAATTTTAGAGCTTTAAGCATTTATTTCTTCACCACATGTCCCACTGTGGTGTCTTAAAAACCTCTTTGCCAGCTCTGTGCAATTCAGCCCTTTTCCCTGTTTTCTATAAAAATTGTTTTTGAAAGAATTTTGGGCCCTTTTAAGGAATATGCATACATTCATTCAAACCACTTTCCTTGTTTCAAGAAAATATTAGGGTAACATTGGCTCATACTGTGCACATGGAATCCCTATGGTGTGGGGATGAAGCACAAAGATCCTTTTGGCCCAAACCTACCATTTTTATAAAAAGAGTATTAATAGCCACATAAACACAGCTCTTACTGTTTTTAGAAAAGACAGGCACAAAAATGTGTCACAAGGATGGGGCTTTCTTGGAAAAAGCAAGGACAGGAGCTCTTGAACAGCTGGCTGTCAGTGCCCTTCTCTGGGAAGCTTAGAGGTATCTTTTTTTATTTGTTTCTCACAGTTACTTATACTTTTTAACTGAAGAAATTTTAATGTATAAAGGTTCAGTTAAGAAATTTAAAATTCACCCACACTCCCAACACCTAGATACAAGCATCATCAATTTTTGGTGACAATTATTCCAGCTACTTGAATCATCGAACTTTACATCAAAAACCAGGGATGTACTGTATGATGAATAACGTAATATAATAAAAAAAATTATTATAAGAAAAGAAAAGTAAAAAAAAGGCAATAAAATATGTTATTAAAATCACCTTACAGGCAGCAACTAGCAACACACAAGCCACCTTAGATATATCCCAACCTGGGATGCCAGGACACAGATTAGAAACAATTTTTGGAGTGTTAAACTGAGTAAAGGTCTTTTAAAAATTAAAAAAAAAAAGAATACAGAAAGCTAGCTGGAGAGCTACAAATACATACAATCTTTATTCAACGAACATTTAGTGAGCACCTATGATGAGCTAGTAACTGTGTTAGGCACTGGAGAAGAGACTTAGCAGAAAAGAGAAACAAGGCTTTGCCCCCAGAAGTTTACTTTAACAATAACAAATTAAAAAATACATATGATATGTCAAGCGATGATAAATACTATGGAGAAAACAAAGCAGAACATAGAGGGGGGGTTACTATTCACATGAAGTATTCAGAGAAGGACTCTCTAAAGGAAAAAAAATGATATTTAAGAAAAGATTAAAGTAAATGAGGCTATTTGAAAGCAGAGGGTAATAGGCAAAAACAGAAAGACAAACAAAACACTTCATTCAGAAGTCCTGATACTGGAGTGTGCAGAGAGTCCCAAAATAACCAGAAGGCCAAGGTAGTTGGAACAGAGCAAACAGAGGGAAAAGAGGTGCAAGAGGAGGTCAGACAGCATGGGGGCTAGGCATACAGTCTCACGAGCACCCTGAGGACCTTGACTTTTACTCAGAGTGAAAACGAAGTCACTGGAAGTTTTTAAGTACAGGAAGGACATAAACTGACATATACTTTCACGATTATTCTGTTTGTTGCGTGAAGAATCGCTACAGGGAGGAAGGGTAAGAGCAAGATGATAAATCTTGAGTTTATTCCAATACAGGGAAGAGATACTGGAGGCTTGATGGGAAGTGACCATGTGATCATTTGTAAAAATATTCTGACTATATTTTGGGAAGGAAAGAGTGTACCAGTAAAGAGTAATCTACCTTCGGCCTCAGAGACACCTGAGGATTTGACTAGCAGTTAAATTCTTTGCAACACTAAATTAAAGAATGTAGAAAAGTATACCAGATCCCAGACAAATGAGGGTTTTGCTGAAGTCACTATGTACTGAGCATACTATCAGAGCACATTGTACTGGCTTCAGAATACTTACTTGTGTAACTGGTAATTCATGAGACAACTAAACTGATGAATGAACATAAATGACTAACAAACTATTAAAGCTAAGGAATCCTAGAACTGATGGCTTCACTGAGCTGAGGTAGAACACATTTACTTAATCTTGTTTCTTATGACATGCACACATCCAAGCAAAATGACTAGGATCCATGGAAACTTCTCAAGGAAATCACAAGACCTTTACTATGTGGCAGCTGTGTATGCTCTGTGCTGTGTTGTTTCTCAAAGCTGAGAAAACCTTGTGCTTGGAAAGTCTTTTTGTCTTGTCTTTGGTTTTGTAGGTAGAATTGACAGGTTTGATGATGGATTGGATGTAGGGTATGAGCAAAAGAGAGGAGTCAAGAATGGCTCCAGGATGGAGAAACATTTATCACTGCAGTGGATGTCAAAAGAAAGCCAGAGTAGCAATACTTATGTCAGACAAACTAGACTTTAAAACAAAGACTATAACAAGAGATAGAAGGGCACTATATCATAATAAAGGGGACAATCCAAAAAGAAGATATAACAATTGTAAACATTTATGCACCCAACATGGAAGCACTCAAATACATAAAACAATAACAAAAAGAAAGAAACTCAGTGATAACAATACAAAAATAGCAGATGACTTTAACACCCCAGTTCAGTAATGGACAGATCATCTAAGCAGAAAATTAACAAGGAAACAATGACTTTGAATGACACATTGGACCAGATGGATTTAAGAGATATATTCAGAACATTTTATCCTAAAGCAGCAGAATACACATTCTTTTCAAGTGCACATGGAAAATTCTCCAGAATAGATCACATACAGGGTCACAGCTCAGTCCTCAACCAATTGACATCATACTATGCATATTTTCAGACCACAATGCTATGAAACTTGAAGTCAACCCAAAGAAAAAATTTGGAAAAACCACAAAAAGATGGAGGTTAAAAAACATCCTATTAAAGAATGAATGGATTATACAGGAAGTTGAAAAAGAAATTTAAAAAAATGGAAGCAAATAAAAATGGAAACAAGACAGTCCAGAAACTTTGGAATGTAGCAAAGTGGTCATAAGAGGGAAGTATATTGCAATACAGGCCTATCTCAAAAAGCAAGAAAAGACTCAAAAACACAAACTAACCTTACATCTAAAGGAGCTAGAAAAAGAACAACAAATGAAGCCTAAAGCCAGCAGAAGGGAGGAAATAATAAAGATTATTGCAGAGATAAATAATATAGAAACTAAAAAAACAATAGAACAGATAAATGAAACCAGAAGCTGGTTCTTTGAAAAAATTAATAACATTTACAAACCTCTAGCTAGACTTATCAAAAAGAAAAGAGAAAGGATCCAAATAAAAAAATCATAAATGAGAGAGGAGAAACAATAATCAACAACACAGAAATACAAATAATAATAAAAGAATATTATGAAAAATTACACACCAACAAATTGGACAACCTGGAAGAAATGGATAAATTCCTAGAAACATAAAAACTACCAAAACTGAAACAGGAAGAAATAGAAAACTTGAACAGACCAATAACCAACAAAGAAATAAATTGAATCAGTAATCAAAAAACTCCCAACACACGAAAGTCCGGGACCAGATTGCTTCACAGGTGAATTTTACCAAACATTTAAAGAAGGGTTAATAGCTATTCTTCTCAAACTATTCCAAAAAAATAGAAAAGGAAGGAAAACGCCCTAATTCATTCTATGAGGCCAGCATTACCCTGGTAACCAAAACCAGGAAAAAAGAGAACTACAGGCCAATATCTTTGATGAATGTAGGTGCAAAAATTCTCAATAAAATACTAGCAAAACAAATCCAAAAATACATTTAAGAAATTATTAACCACAATCAACTGAGATTTATTCCTGAGATACAAGTTTAGTTCTATATTCACAAATCAATCAACATGATACACACATTAATTTTTTTAAAAAGTATAAGAACCATATGATCAGTTCACTAGATGCAGAAAAAGCATTTGTCAAAGCACAACATCCATTCATGATAAAAACCCTCAATAAAGTAGGTATAGAGGAAACATACCTCAACATAATAAAGGCCATATATGAAAAACCCACAGCTAATATCATCCTCAATGGGGAAAAACTGAGAGCTTTTCCTCTATGGTCAGGAGCAAGACTGGGATGTCCACTCTCACAAGGTTATTTAACATAGTATTGGAAGTGCTAGCCACAGCAATCAGACACCACAAAGAAATAAAAGGCATCTAAATCAGCAAGGAAGAAGTCAAAAGTTCACTGCAGATGACATAATACTCTGTATAGAAAACCCCAAAGCCTCCACCAAAAATCTACTAGAACTGATACATGAATTCAGTAAAGTTTCAGGATACAAAATCAATGTACAGAAATCTATTGAATTTCTATACAGCAATAATGAAGCAGCAAAAAGAGAAATCAAGGAATCAATCCCATTTATAATTACACCAAAAACAAAAAGATACCTAGGAATAAACCTAACCAAAGAGGTGAAAACCTATACTCTGAAAACTATAAAACGCTGATGACAGAAATTGAAGATGACACAAGGAAATGCAAAGGCATTCCATGCTCATGGATCAGAAGACTATTATCAAAATGTCTTGAGGAAATCCCACAAGTTCATTTTTTCTTTTGTTTCTCTTGCCTTTGGAGATGTGTCATGAAAAAAGTTGCTGTGGCCGATGTCAAAGAGGTTGCTGCCTATGTTCTCCTCTAGGATTTTGATGGATTCCTGTCTCACATCAAGGTCTTTCATCCATTTGGAGTTTACCTTTGTGTATGGTGCAAGAGAGTGGTCAAGTTCCATTCTTTTGCATGTAGCTGTCCAATTTTCCCAGCACCATTTATTGAGGAGACTGTCTTCTTTCCACTGGATGTTTTTTTCTGATTTATCAAAGATTAGTTACCCAAAGAGCTGAGGGTCCATTTCTGGGTTCTCTATTCTGTTCCATTGGTCTATGTGTCTGTTTTTCTACCAGTACCATGCTGTCTTTGTGATCACAGCTTTGTAGTACAGCTTGAAATCTGGCAATGTGATGCCCCCAGCTTTGTGTTTCCTTTTCAACAATTCCATGGCAATTCGGGGCCTTTTCTGGTCCCACACAAATTTAAGGGCTGTTTGTTCCAGTTCTTTGAAAAATGTCATTTGTATTTTGATCAGGATGGCATTGAAAGTGTAAATTGCTCTGAGTAGCATAGACATTTTAACTATGTTAATTCTTCCGATCCATGAGCATGGAATGTTTTTCCATCTTTTTGTGTCTTCTTCAATGTCTTTCAAGAGTGATTTGTAGTTTCTAGAATATAGATCCTTTACATCTCTGGTTAAGTTAATTCCGAGATAACCTATGATTTTTGGTGCTATTGTAAATGGAACGGATTCCCTAATTTCTCTTTCTTCAGTCTCATTGTTCATGTATAGAAATGCAACTGATTTCTGAGCATTGATTTTGAATCCCACCACGGTACCAAATTGCTCTATAAGTTCTAGTAGTTGGGGGGTCTAGTCTTTTGGGTTTTCTATATAGAGTATCATGTCGTCTGCAAAGAGAGACAGCTTGACTTCTTCTTTGCCATTTTGGATACATTTTATCCCTTCTTGTTGTCTGATTGCTGTTGCAAGGACGTCTAGTACTATGTTGAATAATAGTGGCAAGAGTGGGGATCCTTGTCGTGTTCCTGATCTTAAGGGAAAGGCTTTCAGCTTTCCCAGTTGAGAATGATGTTCGCTGTAGACTTTTCATAGATGGTTTTTATGAGATTGAGGAATGCACCCTCTATCTCTACCTCTGAAGGGTTTTAATCAGGAAAGGATGTTGTATTTCGTCAAATGCTTTTTATGCATCAATTGAAAGGCTCATATGATTCTTGACTCTTTTCTTGTTGATATGATCTATCACACTGATTGATTTGCGAATGTTGAACCACTCTTGCATCCCAGGGATGAATCCCACTTGGTCATGATGGATAATCCTTTTAATGGACTGTTGGATCCTATTAGCTAGGATTTGTTGAGAATTTTGGTGTCCATATTCATCAGAGAAATCAGTCTGTAATTCTTCTTTTTGATGGGTCTTTGTGTGGTGTGGGAATCGAGGTAATACTGGCCTCATAGAATGACTTTGGTCGTTTTCCTTCTGTTTCTATTTTTTGAAACAGCTTCAGGAGTATAGGTATTATTTCTTCTTTGAATGTTCGGTAGAATTCCCCGGGGAATCCGTCAGGCCCTGGACTCTTGTTTTGGAGGAGGTTTTTGATCACTGCTTCAATCTCTTCATAATTAATTGGTCTGTTTAAAAAATAAATTTCTTCCTGTTTCATTCTTGGTAGTTTATAGGTTTCCAGGAGGCATCCATTTCTTCCAGGTTGTTTAATTTATTGGCATAAAGCTGTTGATAAAAGTTTCTAATGATCCTTCCTATTTCGTTGGTGTTGGTCGTGATCTCTCCCATTTCATTCATAATTTTATTAATTTGGGTCCTTTCTCTATTCTTTGGAATAAGTCTGGCCAGTGGCTTATTGATCTTATTTATTCCTTCAAAGAACCAGCTTCTAGTTTTGTTGATCTGTTCTACTGTGCTCCTGGTTTCTAATTCATTGATCTCTGCTCTAATCTTTTTTTTTTTAAGATTTTGTTTATTTATTTGACAGAGATAGAGACAGCCAGCGAGAGAGGGAACACAAGCAGGGGGAGTGGGAGAGGAAGAAGCAGGCTC